>NC_091996.1:98705765-98770873 GCF_044704955.1 Pristiophorus japonicus
TTTTTTTTATCTCTCTATTGTTTTTTCTCTATCTTATTTTTTTTCTCTCTCTTATTTTTTCTCTCTCTATTTTTTCTATCTCTATTTTTTTCTCTCTTCCCCAACACCCCACCACTCTCTCCCCCCCACTCTCCCCCCCCCCCCACTCTCCCCCCCACTCTTCCCCCCCCCCACTCTCTCTCCCCCCCCCTCCCCCCCTCTCTACTCTTCCCCCCCCCTCTCACCCCCCCCCCCCCCCTCTCTCTCCCCCCCCCCCTCTCTCCCCCCCCCCCCACCTCTCTCCCCCCCCCCACTCTCTCTCCCCCCCCCCACCTCTCCCCACTCTCCTCTTCCCCCCCCACTCTCTCTCCCCCCCCCACTCTCTCTCCCCCCCCCACTCTCTCTCCCCCCCCCACTCTCTCTCCCCCCCCCACTCTCTCTCCCCCCCCACTCTCTCTCCCCCCCCCCACTCTCTCTCCCCCCCACTCTCTCTCCCCCCCCCCACTCTCTCTCCCCCCCCCCCACTCTCTCTCCCCCCCCCCACTCTCTCTCCCCCCCCCCACTCTCTCTTCCCCCCCCCCACTCTCTCTTCCCCCCCCACTCTCTCTTCCCCCCCCCCACTCTCTCTTCCCCCCCCCCACTCTCTCTCCCCCCCCCCACTCTCTCTCCCCCCCCCCCACTCTCTCTCCCCCCCCCCACTCTCACTCCCCCCCCCCCACTCTCACTCCCCCCCCCCCCACTCTCACTCCCCCCCCCCCACTCTCACTCCCCCCCCCCACTCTCACTCCCCCCCCCCACTCTCACTCCCCCCCCCCTCCCACTCTCACCCCCCCCCCCACTCTCACTCCCCCCCCCCCCACTCTCACTCCCCCCCCCCCCCACTCTCACTCCCCCCCCCCCCACTCTCACTCCCCCCCCCCCCACTCTCACTCCCCCCCCCCCACTCTCACTCCCCCCACCCCACTCTCTCTTCCCCCCCCACTCTCTCTCCCCCCCCCCTCTCTCTCTCTCCTGATGGATCGAAGGTGGCCACGGGGCAGCCGCACGAAGGGTCGAGCTATTCGGCCAGGAAGGATGCACAGATGGCGGTGAATCGTGTGGAGTATAGCCATGTGAAGGTGCGGGACCTGGCCAGGACCTGTGACCAGATGCTGGAGCAGCCGTGATGAGGGCCAGGGGGCCCCACAAGTTAATTCGATGTTTAAATCCCGGCTCTTTGCGGGGGACCTCCCCCACATCTTGTCATCCTGTCAGGCCACTCTCTATGTTCTGCTGCCCGGGCCTGGTGATCCGTCCAGTTTTATCTTTGATCGTTGCTTTTGGTCTGTAAACACGTTGTTCGAGCGTCGAACCCGTCTTTTCCCCTTTAAACCGGAAACCGGCTCAGAATTACAGCTAGCTTTTTATTTTGGGGATTTTACCGGGGAGGAGGGGGGCTGGTGTTATTGTGTGACCGGTGAGTGCGGAATCTGGGAATAGGGGCAGTGCCGGCCGGGCAGGGGAAGGAAAGGGACCCTTTCACCGGCTGCACTGACTGACCCCTCCCCAACACCGCCTCTGTAACCCCTCTCCCTCCCTCCCTCCCTCCCTCCCTCCCTCCCTCCCTCCCTCTCCGTGCGCTTCCGGTTTTTAAACCTTGGGATTCCCGGCAGTGTTCCATTGGCTCCCACCGGCCGGGAGGGAGCTATTCGACCAGGGGAGGTAACCGCCCCCCCCCCCCCCCGTGTTGTGTTGTGCGGGGGAGGGGGTGGCTGGGCGCTGGATCAGCGCCTTGTATCCCCCTCTCCCCCGCCCCCCCCCCCCCAGTGAGCTGTCGGCTCTCTCACGCTGTTGGCCCCCGTTCCCCGCAAGAACCTTCTCGCGTATTGTAAATAAACACGAGCCCTCGCTAGTGAGCAAATGTGTTTCCGGCTGTGACCTCGAGGCACAGGGGGGCCTGGGAGGGCAGAGGGAGAGTTATTGGGGGAGGGGGTTGGGAGAGGGGGGGGGTTGTCGGGGGGGTGGGAGCGTTTGGTGTGAGGTGGGGAATTTGAGGGGATGTGGGGGAGAGGGGGAGGTTTTTTGGGGGAGGGTGTTGGGAGGGGGGGGGGTGTTTTGGGGCATGTGGGTTTGGGGAGAGATGAGTGGGGTGAAAGTTTAAAACCAGAGGCTGCCTTGCATTCGGGACCCTCCGTGGTTCAGACCACGAGCGGCAGGGCGGTGGGGGGGGGGAACGCGGTCTTGAACCAACTCCCCCCCCGTGTCTTTATATCGTCCTTAACCCAACGGCAAGAAATGCACAGAGACCCGAAAAAATGTTTTTTGGGGTGTTGGGGAGTGGGGGCAGGGAGGGGGTTGTGTTGGGGAGGAGGGTGTTGGGTGGGGAGGGGGGGGTGTGATGGGGGGGGTGTTGGGGAGTGGGGGGTTGTGTTGGGGAGTGGGGGGAGGAAGGGGTTATGTTGGGGAGGGGGTTGTGTGGGGGGATTGTTGCAGTGGGGAGGGGTGGAGGGGTGTAGAGTTGCGGAGGGGTGTAGAGTTGCGGAGGGGGTGCTGTTGGTGAGTGAGGGGTTGTGTTGCGGAAGGTGTATTTGGGGGTGGGGAGGTGTGTTGGGGGGAGGGAGGGAGGTTTGTTTGGGGGGGAGGGGGCGGAGGTGTGTTGGGGAGGAGGGGGGTTGTGTTGGGGAGGAGAGGTGTGATGGAGGGAGGGTTGGGGAGTGGGGGGAGGTTTGTTGGGGGGAGGGGGGTTGTGTTGGGGAGGAGAGGTGTGATGGAGGGAGGGTTGGGGGGAGGGGGGTTGTGTTGGGGAGGAGGGGTGTGATGGAGGGTTGGGGAGTGGGGGGAGGTTTGTTGGGGGGAGGGGTGTGATGGAGGGAGGGTTGGGGAGTGGGGGGAGGTTTGTTGGGGGGAGGGGGGTTGTGTTGGGGAGGAGGGGTGTGATGGAGGGAGGGTTGGGGAGTGGGGGGAGGTTTGTTGGGAGGAGGGGGGTTGTGTTGGGGAGGAGGGGTGTGATGGAGGGAGGGTTGGGGAGTGGGGGGAGGTTTGTTGGGGGAAGGGGAGGGGTCAGTTTCAGCGATTTATAAACCCGTGCGTTGCTCTCGGACCTGCGATGCGAGCGGCAGAATCTCAGCGGCCCGATGGGACGGCGCAGTTACTGATTCTCTGCCGCAGTTGGTGACGATTAGCGAGCGAGGTAACTCACCGGCCCGCACCCCGTCACGCTTGCCCATCGCACGGCGGAGGTGGGGGTCGGGGGGGGGAACTGACGCGATGGCGGGGAGGAAGGGATTGGGAAACGGGAATCCAACATGGATCAGGGGTTGTGACGTTCGTGGGTCTTGATGTTGTCGCCTTTGTCGCTTGCTCCAAGCCCGATGAGTATGTTGACTTGGTGCCTTGACGTCATCGTATCAATGCTGCCATTTTGATGTTTTATATTGTTCCGTAAGGCATTTCTGTATCTGCGAGGGTGGGGGGAATGACCCCCGAAATAAACAGAACACAGTATAGTCATTGTTTGTGTCCTTTTGTTCCGCACCCCTTCCTCTCGTGTCATCAGCGCTCTGTCCTTTGCACCAATCTCTGAGCTTCCCTTTCTCCCACCTCTCTCACCCTCCCCTCCATTCTCTCTCCCGGTGGTCTGTCAGTGAAAGGCACCACAACATGTTGCACTGATCCACACAATCCAGCAAGGCCCGGCCCGGCCCGGCATCGTCCCCCGGTGACACTGCTGTTGTACCACGCTGTGACCAGCAGGTGGTGCTGGTGCACACTTTTTAATCATAATCACGTTATATTTTTTAATTGCCTTTCTATTTCATCATTTCTAGAAACTACAATCAACAATATGCAGGAGTTTGTCACTTTACTCTGTATCTAACCCCCTGTACCTGCCCTGGGAGTGTTTGAGGGGACAGTGTAGAGGGAGCTTTACTCTGTATCTAACCCCCTGTACCTGCCCTGGGAGTGTTTGAGGGGACAGTGTAGAGGGAGCTTTACTCTGTATCTAACCCCCTGTACCTGCCCTGGGAGTGTTTGATGGGACAGTGTAGAGGGAGCTTTACTCTGTCTCTAACCCCCTGCTGTAACTGCCCTGGGAGTGTTTGATGGGACAGTGTAGAGGGAGTTTACTCTGTATCTAACCCATATCGTTTCCCCCAAATCCTGTGGATGTTCAGGGTGAAGTGAACTTTAAGACTGAGGTTGATTATTATTGTTGAGTAAGGGAATCAAGGGATATGGAGTTATGCCGGTGAATGGAGTTGGGTATAGATCAGCGTGATCTAATTGAATGGCGGAACAGGATCGAGAGGCTGAATAGCCGGCTATTCCCAAGGGGTGGTAACCTGTCCGTTAAATGACGGAGAAAGGAATTTTGTGAGTAGCCTTTAACTATTCCTTCAGTAACATTTTGTTCATCTGGGCACGTGGGATGAAATCCAACTCAGACTTGATTTAACAGAGCAAATAAGTGACATCGGGAAATTAGCAGAGACTGGGAAACCGAACCCAGGGCACTCTCCTCTGTACCCTGATTGTGTGGAGATATTGGAACAGTGTTAACTGGAAAGACTGAGGTTCATTTAATAGTTCTTTTAAGTTTGCAGACAATGTTCATTTGGTCACCTGCAGGAAAGAACCATTCAACAACTTGCATTTATATAGCACCTATAATGTCGTACACGGCCCAAGGCGCTTCAAGTTTAACACCAAGGCACATAAGGAGACGTCAGGACAGGTGACCAAAAGCTGGGTCAAAGGGGTAGGTTTTAAGGAGCGTTTAAAGGAGCAAAGATGTGGGGAGGGTTCGGAGGGAATTTCAGAGGTTAGGGCCTAGGCAATAGAAGGCATGGCTCCCAGTGGTGGGGCGACAGAAACCAGGGACCCCATTAGAGAGACGCATAATGCACCACCCAGACCCTCAGTGTAGCGGCCAACACAAGGACCCAGCCAGCTCTCCAGTGTGTGCACAGTGTGTGTGGGCTGTGTGTGGGCTGTGTGTACACAGTATATGTGTGGGTTGTGTGTACACAGTGTATGTGTGGGCTGTGTGTGTGCACAGTGTATGTGTGGGCCGTGTGTGTGCACAGTGTATGTGTGGGCCGTGTGTGTACACAGTGTATGTGTGGGCCGTGTGTGTGCACAGTATGTGTCGGCTCAGCATGTGTATGTGCACAGTGTATGTGTGTGTGTGCATATCCAGTGTGCTGCCCATGATTTGTGATCCATTAATTATAATAGAAGATGTGATTTTTCTGACGGGCAAGATGCCGACATCGATCCAAAAACTCGTCCTTCTCGTTGAAACTTTTGGTGTGTGTAGTGGAGTATTTAAAATAAACACTCAATACCAGGCCTGGGTTCGAAGATTCAAGCAGTTTTTATTTGCACTGGCGGGGAGCTTGCCTGCTGGTTGTCTGTAGCCAGGCCTCTCCAATGACACAAAGTTCCAAGCAACCTTTTATACAGTTAATAATACATGTCAGCCTCGTGCACAGCCCCCCCATGCCGTTTAATTGGCCCAAAGCCCATGAGCACAATTACTGCTTGACGAATTCCCTTTCACGTCACACAATCATTGGCCTATGTCTCATACCAGATGGAGTTTTTCCAAGTTTCACTTTTGACCCCTTGCCCTGTTTAGCTGCCCCTCTGGGCCTCCTGTAATTGTTCTCAGGTTACACAGCTTGTAACAATTAACCATTCCCACATGTTATTTCCCTTTTAAACACCTTTAGAAAGTTGACCACTACGAAAGCCTATTTCAGTTCGTTTTAGTTCCGAGATCCATTCTTAACCCTTTAATTACAACAGAGCTCGATAGTCCCACTTCAGTCCCCCCCTTTTGGTACTTGGCTACCCAGCCCAAGATTACCAACCTAATTCTACTTCATCCTGTGTCCCCTGCTCCGTTCTGTGGTGATCAGCCATGCGGTTTGGGGGATTCAGGACGTGACCTACGTCTCAAAGTATTTCAGGGTACTCGGCCCACAACTTTCATGTTCCATAATTAAAGCTTTTGTTTCCCTTCTCTGTTGCCTCTCTCTCTATGCCATGCACAACCCAATTTCCCATCCGACAGCTCGCCCTAACTGTGTGACCACAATACGTGAGAGAATATACGACTCCACAGATGGATATTCACATTAATTCCCCAATTCCATACATGTTCCCACCATTAAGTATCTTCCAGGATTTCTTCAATATCCTTTGAATGCTGTATCGAATCTTCCAAAATTTCATGATAAGGACGTATGCTTTTCTCAGTGTCCTTTTTCAATTACATCAAATGTTCTTTGAGATGGGGATGTCTTGCCAACTTGGTATGTCATGTTGTTCCATTTCATCATCCCATCTCGGGTTGTTTAAAGTGATGCTCTCGATGCATTCCTCTCTTCGTGGAAATAGGTATTGATAGCCTAATTTGACCACAGCTTTAGGCGTAAAACAGAAATGAGGTTGTGGGATCGCACATAACATAAGAATTAGGAACAGGAGTAGGCCATCTAGCCCCTCGAGCCTGCTCCGCCATTCAACAAGATCATGGCTGATCTGGCCGTGGACTCAGCTCCACTTACCCGCCCACTCCCCATAACCCTTAATTCCCTTATTGCTTAAAAATCTATCTATCTGTGATTTGAATACATTACCATGCTTATACTTATTTTCCTTGGTAGATATGCAGTAGGTCTCATCATTCTGGGCAGGCACCTCAATCCCTCCCTGACTAAGGAGGCTGATTTCCAACGTGCATTTAACCGTCTGAGTGAACCCACATGCTATATGTTGCCCTCCTTCTATGGGGTATGCGCACACTATCGCATTCAAATATTGCGTGCAACCATCGGTATGCACCCCTTGAAATGTGCCACTGGGTTTTACTGCATAAGGGGGCATATCGTGGAACTGAACCCGGGATTGGCCTTGTATCTCGCCTATGTTCTGTACTGTCCACAGAGGTTCGACATCTGTACTCTCTATCTGTGGGATAGCGAGAACCATACCTATTTCAATTCTCTGGTAATACAATTACTTGGGGACAAGAACACTTGTGTTGTCCTACGAACATCACAGAGGGTAATACCACCCTTGGTCCATTTGGACAACTGCTCATTACTTGTCCAATCGGGTATTCTCCTGTTTCATCTGGTTTACATTGTATCAGATGTTCCCTAGTAACCATGTGCTGTATGTTGCACACACATTCTTTATGTTTCTTGGGTTTGATCATTTAGTCACACACTTATCTTATTGACAGTTCGGGCATGAGGCTCTCGGATTTTCTCGATTTGCAGCATTTGTCTGCCGACCTCGTCCCCAGTTTCTGATAACTGCGAAGTCCGATCGTTCCCCTTTAGTAAAACGTTGGGCTAAGTCTTGAACTTCTTGGTCTATACTGGCTATGTCAAACGTGTCAACAGCTGCCACCTTCATCGCATACTGATAGTGTGTGTTGGTTGTTGTTAGACAATAGATAACATAAAAACTACACATAGTCTCGTGGCTCATTGTCAGACTATCTCGGTCACATGTAATGTAAGTATCACCTCAGCGTCTAGCCGTTGTGACCCTCTGTTCCCCATTTCACTTAATGCCCATTGTACTTCAAATCATGCCTCAATTGGCCCAATTAACTATCCAAATTCATCATATCTTCCCTTTGGCAGTTACACTTTTAAATCCTTTCTCACAGTGATATCTACCTGCCTACGCAAATAATTCCTTAATAAAACCCGCGCCCCAAATCTCACAGTTTGGACTGGGCTAATACAAACATTCCCATCGCGATGGGACAAGCCAGGTTGGTACCGTACTGGTATTCCCGGTGCTGGTGCTAACACAATATTCACCCTTCCCTCTTTATACAGATCGTACGGGAAAATGCTGTCCCGCAATTACCTTCATGGTGCAGTTCCGTGTTATCCCACCCACCTGGGTTACATTTCCCGTGTTCATTGTATCCTGCTAAATTTTCTCAGGCATGATTGAGTAATACCCTATCATCTCTAACAGGGTGATGTCATTCTGTTCCTGTAAATTACACTTGTGCCACTGGTTACACCTGTACCAACTATCTGACTTGGCACAGAGTCTTCGTAAGTTGCTAAGTGGACATTGCCCTAGATCTCGATCAGTTACCCAGAAAGAGAGCTTTCCCTCTGCAATATGCTGCAGGTTTCCTTGGGCTTGTTCCACTAACCAAGATCCCTACATTACTTCCAGCCGTTTTGTTGAAGACAATTTGTTCCCCTTCTATAATCTGGTTACCCCCCTTTTTAGCATTAAACCAGTTGCAAAATATTAATCAGGCCTCACCGCCTTCTGTTATGATTCTCCCCACTAGTCTCGACACCATTCTTGTCAAGGTACGATCAAGCCCATCGCGCTCCCTGAACTCAGTGCAGGTTGTACTGGCCCTCTGCCAAAATCCCTCGATCATTCTCCTATGTAGCCGCGCTGTTTTAGGCTTGCACCACCCAGGTAGTCCCACTTTGGTCCGATTCAATATTACAGGTACCATTTCGTGATGCACATCATGGTACAATATCATCTGAACTGGGATTACCTTTAGCCCATCTGTTGGCCCTGGGATGTGTTTATGACAAACAATTTGCTTTTCCCACAAATCATTCAGTGGAGAAGGAGCCTTTGGACGAGTCCTTTCTTTGAGCACTCTACTGCTTTGTACAACCGCGCTCCCGTCCTTGCACCCTTTGATATAATGGCCGGCTACAGTAGTATGATTACAATGTCACTGGAAATGTACCCCTATCCTCTACCCTGGGCCGTCCCTACTTCTACCATTCACGACATGTCTCTTACTACTTTGTGAGATTGGCGGGGCTTACGAGGCATGTCTGTGGACAGGAGGTGGTTCCGGATCTGGGACCCGAGGAGATTCCTCCAGCTTCCGTGTCCTGTCCACTTCCCTTTGGATTATACTGCACCTGATTAGGGCGGGGGGGGGGGGGTATCCCATTAGGAACCCCTTCTTCCTCATCCCCCTGGAGAGGATGAATCCCGCTCCCCATTTTCATAACCGTTTCCTCTTCTCTTGGTACCTGCTGGTGAACTGAAAAAAACTGGTTAATATAAAACCATTTAATTCTCCTCGGTAACCGGGCTGCATATACCATGAAGCTAGCACGATCAATGATATTATACGGTCCCTTGTACCAGAGTTCAAAACTTCCACGCTGGCATAGTTTTGTTCCATTACCTGTCCCCCCCACCTCCCACTCCTGAGGTTTACTCGGGCCCAGATGTAGTCGGTTACAGAGGTGTGTCTTCTGACCCCTCGGGTACAATCCACTAACCCCTTTAAACAACATCGTTCCTTCCCGACGGTCACCTGCTTAAAACAAAAGAAACAGAATCTCTGGTGATTCTCTTCAAATTAAGAAGATTTCCGATATTCAAAAGGTATCGCCCACTGAGTTAAAACAGAGTTCACAGCTGCCCGTGAAAGAATTCCTTTGATTTGAAAGCTGACAAACACCGACGCCATCAATCAATGTCGCCTTCGGTCCCACAGCCTGCAGCCTTTTCAGTTTAAACTCCAATTAAAAATGACTTTTTATTAAGTCTTTGTGTTTTATTTTCAAAATAAACATTTAGAAAAATGTCTTTGCACATAATAGTATTTCATCTTTTTCTCCCCAGTTACACTGGTCAGAATTTTTTAAACCATACCAATTATTGATGTGAAATGCCTTATGTCCGGGACTAAAGGCTCTCCACACAATTTACACCAACCAGAATTTTATCATGGCCGTAATAAAAGTCTGATTTTGAATAGGTTAATTAACCTCAGTAACTCCAATCTTAAACTTCCCAATGCCACCTGGAAACAGGAAAGGAGCCAGAGACACACAGGAATATGCCTTCCCAAAACTTTAAACACCAAAGAAAAACACCAGGACAGTAAAGAAATAATATTCTCTCTCTCTCATTATTGTCATAACTATCCATTATTCCTTAAACCAGTTTCAATTTCTGATCCCTCTAAGTGCACATCCAAATATTGTTTAAATGTGGTGAGGGTTTCTGCCTCTACCACCCTTTCAGGCTGTGAGTTCCAGACCCTCACCACCCTCTGGGTGAATAAATTTTCCCTCATATCTCCTCTAAACCTCCCCTCAATTACTTTAAATCTATCCCCTCTGGTTGTTGACCTCTCTGCCAAGGGAAACAGGACCTTCCTATCCACTCTATCCAGGCCCCACCTAATTTTATACACCTCAAAAGTCTCCCCTCAGCCTCCTCTGTTCCAAAGAAAAGAGACCCAGCATTTCTAATCTTTCCGCGCAGCCAAAATTCTCCAGTCCAGGCAACACTCAAATAAAGCTCCTCTGCACCCTCTCCAGTGCAATAACATCTTTCCTGTAATGTGATGAACAGAACCACACACTGCACTCCAGCCGTGACCCAACCAGTGTTTTCTACAGTTCAAGCCTGCTCTTGTATTCCATGCCTCGACTAATAAAGGCAAGTATTCCGTGTGCCGCCTTATTCACCTTATCTTCCTGGCCTGCTACCTTCAGTGACCTGTGGACCTGCACTCCAAGGTCCCTTTATTCCTCTACACTTTTCAGTGTCCTACCATTTAATATTTGTTTTATAACCTGCACCATAATCTGTCGTCCCCTGTAGTTTTTAGCACTTTCCTCTGCTATATGCCGACAATTCATGGTTTGGGTTCCCACTGAACAACGCTTTAAAAAAAAAAATCCTTCCTGCTTTTAAAAAAAATGGTCACCATAGCAACCCACTTCAACCGTTATTTTGTGCATTACAAAGAGAGCACATCTCCACATTTCACACGCCATGTTTGTCAGAGTCTGTTGCAGTTATAACAGACTTTCGGGTTTCTTACCACCCCCACTGTTTATAATTAATGGGGGAGCTGCCGGTTATTTCTTTTCATGTGTCCTGATGGGTGCTGCCACCATCACACCCACTGTCAGTTTATTTTGTTGCTTTCTCAGTCAATAATCAAGTCCGTCTACTTAAATCATAATAACGCGCGAGTGACTAAAACAGGGGCTTTCTCCTCCTTTTGTTTCTTTTCCGACTCCCGCCATTTTGTTTGTTCAGTGGGTGGGTCGTATGGTTTCCAATTTTGTTCAATCATTATCTCAATTAGTTTTTGATTTTTGTCTCCTAGGTACCATGTCAGGGAGTCAGCACTACATCCCTTACTGACTCCTCACGAGTGAGACCGATACTTGCATCCTATACCAATTATCAATCGCAACGTTACACAGACACACTTCTATGTAACCGATTGTAATTGTTCCACCTGGGATCTTCCGCTGACTACTTGAAGTCTCGGCCAGACTTGCAAATTTGGATCGCTCAGGCAGCTGACACCAGACAGATTTCTGCCCTTGTCCTAACTGTGCGTGGTAATTAAAATGTACTCACGCCTTTGACATGGCTTCCATCTGCTGGTGTCCACCATCTGCTTGAGACCCTGCCAACTACGCCAATTGTAGTGGAGTATTGAAAATAAACACTCAACACCAGGCCTGGGTTCGAAGATTCAAGTAGTTTTTATTTGCATTGGCGGGGAGCTTGCCTGCTGGTTGTCTGTAGCAAGGCCTCTCCAATGATACAAAGTTCCAAGCAACCTTTTATACACTTAATGATCCATGTCAGCCTTGTGTATGGCCCCCCCCCGTTTAATTGATCCAAAGCCCGCGAGCACAATTGCTGCTTGACGAATTCCCTTTCGCCTCACACAATCATTGGCCTATGTCTCATACCAGATGGAGTTTTCCAATGGTCACTTTTGACCCCTTGCCCTGTTTAGCTGCCCCTCTAGGCTTCCTGTGGTTCAACAGTTTGGCTATTTAAATTGTCCTCAGGTTACACAGCCTGTAACAATTAATCATTCTGACATGTTATTTCCCTTTCAACACTTTTAGAAAGTTGATCGCTACGAAAGCCTATTTCAGCTTGTTTTAGATCCGAGATCCATTCTTAACCCTTTAATTATAACAGAGCTCGATAGCCCCACTTCAGTGTGAATCAATGATCCAATCCACTGTGAAATGTGGAGCGAGCTGACCAATGGAGTGAGTGCTCTGGAATGATCTGGCCTGAGCCAAGCTTTCTCTGAAGAACATTCACTCCAAGTGACAGCTGTCTGAGATTAATCCTTTCACCTTTGTGCATTTAAAAACATAGAAACATAGAAAATAGGAGCAGTAGTAGGCCATTCGGCCCCTCAAGTCTGCAACGCCATTCAATATGATCCTCTATCTCAACGCCATATTCCCACTTTTTCCCCATACCCCTTGATGCCTTTTGTATCTAGAAATCTATCTGTCTCCCTCTTAAATATATTCAGTGACTTGGCCTCCACAGCCTTCTGTTTTAGAGAATTCCACAGGTTCACCTCCCTCTGAGTGAAAACATTTCTCCTCATCTCGGCCCTAAATTTCCTACCCCGTATCCTGAGACTGTGACCCCTTGTTCTAGACTTCCCAGCCCCGGGGAAACATCCTCCCCGCATCCAGTCTGTCCAACCCCGTCAGAATTTTATACCTTTCAATGAGATCCCCTCTCATTCTTCTAAACTCCAGTGAATACAGGCCCAGTCGACCCAATCTCTCCTCATACGACAGTCCTGCCATCCCAGGAATCAGTCTGGTGAACCTTCGCTGCACTCCCTCTGTGGCAAGTATATCCTTCCTTCGGTAAGGAGACCGACACTGCACACAATACTCCAGGTGTGGTCTCACCAGGGCCCTGTTGGAGTTAAGGAATAAAAAGGGGAAGTCAGTGAGACTTATTGAGGTTTTTACTGTGCTTCACCTTGTTGGTGTCTGATCCCATTGATATTGCTTACAACAGTATTAAAGAATTATACGAGTAAAGCACGAATGGGTATATTTGATACACATCAAAGGGATTCTAAAAATCACAGACAAGTCACTTGTAACGAAAGAATATTTTATTCTGCTTGCAAGGTGCAACTTTATTGATACTGCAACCAATTAGAGTTCAACTTAACTCAACCCAACTGACCCCTCTTGGAGCTCATCTCAACTCCTCCCATGGAAATGCAACTTGCCTTGACTCAATGCATGAGTTCAACTCAAAACCCAACTGAACTCAGCTCAATTCAACCCATCGCAAACCAGCATCATTTGACATCTAGCCACAAAAATTGGCATGATCACAACCCCCAAGTCGTATTTTTTGATTGGACCATGTCAGGAGACAATGTTGATGGGTAAGTTGTGGTTGTCGAGGAAATTTCTAAGTTAAATGAACTCAGGCGGAGGCTTTCAGAGTCGTGCTTCGAGAGAATTTTATTTTAAAAAGCGAGATATCTCGGAGAGCCTGCTTGGACCGTACCAAGGCAGAAAACTCTCCTGTACAAGAAAATTGTCCCAATCTTTATACAGAAATAGAATACAGAAATAGAAAAGGAATCTTATTCATTAGTTCCGTGAGTACAAAGGTCATCTCGGGAGGCACACACTCTATCTGACCTTGCATAGTTTCTCCCTGTTCACAGTCTGATAAGCAGAATATCAGGAGACTCCCTTTTAATACCGGATAGTCATTTAATTACATTTCTAAGTTTCAAGGCTAAAAAGTGTGGGTGTTGTTCTAGTCCTATTATTTCTTCAAATATAGCAAAAACAGAATTTAACCCTTCCCTTTACCATAAGCCATAGATTCATAGATTCTTTCTTCCACAATTCCCTCCTTGTTGATCTTTTTTTTAATTTTCAGATCAACACAATTTCCTATATTCTCTTCTTGCGCAAAAGGGGGTTTATACCCTTCAGGATAGGGTCGCATTTTGAGATATTCGTCTTCATCAACCTTTTCCTCTAAGCGACTTAACCTTCCTTTCATGCATACACCTTTCCTTTCTATTTCGGAGAGCAGGCCTATTACTTGACTAATTACATTTTTTAATTTTACCCACATTCTGCAAAGGATTATTAATAATACAAGCATAACCACACCTACGATTACTATGGGGTGTATAGCAAGCTTCAGTACTGCTGTAGCTTTTGGGGACCATCCGGTAAACACATCCCACCAGTGGTGTACTGTCAAAGGTGACTTCATCTGCGATTCTCACTAGCTGCCCCTTCTTGTAACTCATTTCGACTCTAAATTGGTGGATGTCTCTGCCTTGCTTTGACAGAGCTTCCTCAATTTTCTTGTAATTCCGTATCAAATTGTGCAGTCTGGTCAGATTAATTACAGGGGGTAAGGGTTCAATCTTGTGCATAGACAGATATTTTTCTACATTTTGCCAAGGTATAAGTTCTTTTTACTTCAGGGTCATACAGGGTGTAGACTCTTCTCACGCATTTATTAATGGGGGGTTCATACAAAATTCCATCCAGATAGACAGGTTTATTTCCTGTCACACAGACCTCATTCTGTCCTATTTCCGTTATATCAGTGTCATTTGTTGGCTTTAATTCCCATTTACATACTCCAATGGAGTGCTGCAGTGAGCATGGTTCGTATATGGCGGTCTGATAGGGACATACCATTCCGAATGGCCACCTAGCACATCCCCTCTGGTGATGTGTCATATTCTTCTCATCGACCCAATCTCCTTTAAATTCTGGGTCCCAGAAGTTCTGTCCAAACAGCTGGGGCATTACTTGGAACTGACACCAAATTTCTTTTCGTGTCTTACTTACTATGTCTCCAGTAACGTTACATCCTTTTGAATTACAACTGGTATATCTTTTTTGAGGGTTAATGGTTAAATTAAGAAGCTTATCCCTTTTGTTAATTTCCAGCAACCTTTCCCATGTGTTAGCATGGAAGGATAATATTTTCCTTTCTAACTCGGCTCTTAATAGCTGTCTGATCATTTCTTTAAACAGGCAATGGGTGTACTTGTTTACTCCCTGTTGTTCTTTCATTAGGTTCTCTATTTCCTTCTCTATCCTTTCATTCTGTTCCCAGGTCATTTCATTTATGACGTAACCTGATATCTGTAATTGCTGTAATCCTTCATCCCAGGCATTTCTGATCTTTATATCTCCCCCTACCAGTCCTCCGACAGCCTGGATTTTATTTTGTAGGGTCTCGATATCCATGGAGTTCAATGCTCCTATTCCTGCTCCCACTCCACCTAACACAGTCCCTAACACATCCCGTTTCTTTCTTTGGGGGCTTTCTTTTTCAAAAGATACCTTAACTCTGGTTGTGTGGCAACCATCTTCTTTCTTTGGGGGATATTTAATTCGTATTGTTAGATTTAATACACCTGGGGATCTTACCACTGGGATGCAAGTGGTCAGTATTCTTTTTAGATGTCCCGGGTCCCGGTCTTCTGGGTGGTCGGATTCTTTTACTGACCATTTTTCCACGAATGGGTCTCCTCCATTCACCGGGGTGTTATTCATGCACAACATCCGCTGCCCTTCTACCATACTTGTAAATGGATAACGGAGGAAGTCTTTTCTCTCGTCCGGCCCTCCTATGTACCCCATCTCTTGTTTTTCCCTGTGCTCCCGGTACACTTCATCCACACATCGGCCTGGTATTCTATGAACAACTGATACCCTTTCCCCAATATAAACTGGAACTCCCCTCTTTCTTCCTTCATTCCACATGCCTCATATTGTGCCGTAAAATTCCCTACTTTACAACTTTGGCCTACTGGGCATATAAAATTGCCTTGTTGCCTTGCACTATTACTTCTTTCCCATACCATATTTCCCTTCCATACTCTTCTTTCTTTTAGGACTTCTTCCTCCTGCCGGGAGTTCCCTGTCGCTAAAATGATCAGTATACCTAACGTATAATTTATACGTTAATTTATAATTTTTCCAAGAGTCCCTTCCCATCTTCCCTTTCTTGTTTGTTTCTATACCACTCTTGAATTAAGTCGTTACAATAACAACACGTCCACACGATAGTAACAGTGACCCAAATAATAAAGGCCCAAACTGGCACACAAATGAGCTCTGACATCCGTTCCTGAACTTTTGGGCAGTACTTTCAAGTCCAAATATTTAATTTAATACAAGAGCAGGTACAGTTCTTCAGTGAGAAGATGGCCTTTTTCTTAGTCAGGCAATCATAGTACGTCCTGGTTCAATGCCTTTTCTTTTGTCTGTATTTCATTGCGAAAATAATATTTACAGCGGGTTGCATGCATCCAGTTTGGGTGCTTTTCCAACTTCAGCGCGGTTCGTGTTGTGAGAATTATCTGATATGGTCCTTTCCACCTAGGAGAAAAGGATTCTTTGTTTAATGTTTTTACTAACACTTGATCTCCAGGTCTGAAAGGGTGCATATTTCCTTCCAATGGGGGCACCTGTGTCTGCTTTATTTGTTCATGCAGACTCCTTTCTATTTCACACATGGCCTGAGCATACTTTAGTGATTTTTCATCATTCCAAATTAATGCTATTTTTTCAGCTGCCAGTGGTGGTTTTACGCCAGTAGGCATTGGTCTTCCCAATAAGACTTCATGTGGTGTCAAACCAGTGTTTCGGTTTTTTTGGTTTCTCATTGTATACAGTACTAATGGTAAGGCATCTGGCCACTTTAGTCCAGTCTCCTGACATACCTTGGTAAGGGTAGATTTTATTATCCCATTTACTCTTTCTACCATTCCCGAGGACTGTGGCTGATATGGTATATGTAACTTCCACTGGAAACCTAACGCTTCTGCAAGATTTTGCACTATTTTTCCGGTGAAGTGTGTTCCCCTGTCACTGTTGATTCCCATAGGTATCCCATATCTTGGTACTATTTTTTTAAATAGAATTTTTACTACTATTCGGGCATCGTCTCTCCTAGTGGCGTATGCTTCTACCCACCTTGTGAACATGTCTATTGTGACTAATAGGTACTTAAAACCTGATACTGGAGGCATGTGGACAAAGTCAATTTGCAAATTTTCAAAGGGCATACTTGGTTGGGGTAGATGATCATATCCAGCAGGTGTTTTACCTCTGTTATTTTGTTGACAAATTTGGCATGTTCTAGCAACTTTCTCAATTACTACTGTTATTCCTGGTGCATACCACTGTGCATTAATAGCATGTATCATCCCTCCTTTGCCCATGTGAGCCTGACCGTGTGCTAGGCAAGACAGGGGCAAAAATAGAGATCTAGGGCAAACAGTTCGCCCATCAGGGTGATACCAAATGTCGTTTTTGAGGAAACAACCCTGGTTTTCCCAAGTTCTTCCTTCCTGCATGGTAACTTGTTGTTGGGCTGTTTTAAGTTGTTGGATGTCAAGTACCTGTGGAGGGGAAACTGAGACTGCTTGAAGGCAGTCTGCCTGTGCCGAAGCCCTCCTATTTCCTACTGATACTTCATCCTCACCGGTTGTGTGAGCTGCACATTTGATAACGGCTACCTTACTTGGCAACTGAATGGCGTCTAATAGATTAAGCACCAGTTGAGAGTGCTTAATATGCTTTCCACCAGAGGTGATAAAGCCTCTGTTTTTCCACAGTTGTCCAAAATCATGGACTACACCGAATGCATATCTGGAATCAGTATAGATATTAGCAGTTTGATCTTTAGCTATTATACAAGCTCTAGTGAGGGCAAACAATTCAGCAGCCTGAGCCGAGGTTCCGGGAGGCAGGGCGAATGCTTCAACAGTTTCGTGGGGATTTACAATAGCATAGCCTGCCAAAAACAAATCATCCGACGGCCTATACGATGATCCATCCGTATAGAGAATAAGATCAGGATTGTCCATGGGCTCTGTGAGCAAATCTGGTCTTGGTAAGGTGGCTACTTCCACCGTTAACAGACAATCATGCTGGTCTGGATCCTCTACTTCTTTAGTAGGAAGAAAGGTGGCTGGGTTCACTACCGGTGCACGTCGAAAGGTATAGTTAGGGTGTGACAGCAGTAATACTTCATAACCTGTTCTTCTAGATGCTGTAAAGTGTTGTGTGGCAGCTGAATTCAAAAGCAATAACACAGTATGGGCTGTAATGACAGTACATGGATAGTCCAAAACAATAGGTACCGACTTCTCCACCATGACCGCAGTAGCAGCTACAGCATGTAGACATGCTGGCATTCCCCTTACTACTGGAGGCAGCAAAAACAAATAATAAACAACTGGTCTATTTCCCCCACCATGTTCTTGGGTTAGTACTGCTGTTGCAAATCCTTCTTTCTTGTTCACATACATCTGAAAAGGTTTACCATAATTCGGAAGTCCCAACGCCGGAGCATTAGTAATGGCTTTCTTTAACTGTTTAAATGCCTCCTCTCTCTCTGGGGTCCACTCCACCTTGAGTGGGGCATCATTTAGGGCAGCTGATCTTAGGACCGCATCCCATTCTCGATAATTGGGGATCCATTGTCTACAGTACCCAACCATCCCCAAAAATGACAAGATAACCTTCTTTGTCTTTGGTATGGTGGCCCTTTGAATTGTCTGAATTCTTTCTGGTCCTAGCTGCCTCTGCCCTTGAGATATGTGAAAACCCAGGTACTGGACTTGAGTCTGACAAAATTGTAACTTTTGTAACGACACTCGGTGCCCTCTTTCACATAGGTGCTGTAACAGTTTCAGGGAGTCTTGCATGCACCTGTATCCGTGGCTAGAAGCAAATCGTCCGCATACTGCATCAGTACAGACTGGTCCGATAATGAACAGTCTTCGAGGTCTCTTTTTACTGCTGCTGCATATACAGCGGGGCTTTCGGTGTATCCTTGGGGCAACCTGGTCCATGTGTACTGCTGCTTCTTGTGGGTGAAAGCAAACAGATACTGACTTTCTTGATTTAACGGGATGGAGAAAAAGGCTGAACACAGGTCTATTACAGTAAAGACAGTTGCTGTTGGTGGGATAGCAGATAGTATAATGTTGGTGTCCGGTACCACAGGGGTGATAGGGACTACTATCTTATTAATAGCTCTCAGATCTTGCACAAATCTCCATTCATTCGGCCTATTACCCTTTGGTATGGGCAGTATCGGAGTGTTACACAGGCTCTGTGTCTTTTCTAAAACTCCTTGTTCCAACAATGCAGAAATGACTGGCTCTATCACATTTTCTGCCTCTGTACTGCCTAATGCTTGGTAACACGGCATTCTTTATCAATTGTACCCGATGGGGTACTGCAGAATGAACTTGCCCAACATGATTCTTATGCTTTGCCCAAAGTTCAGAAGATACTTGATTCAAGGCCATTGTCAGCTTAGGGCTTGGTTGTTCCGGGGGTTGCTGTTTTTCAAAAGTGGAGGCACGATTTTTACCTTTCCACTGGAGAATCCCCCTGTTGTGGGTGATAAAGTCTATCTGAACATTTTGCAGTTTTATTACTGCCCAAGGTTGATAGCCTTGTTGCTGTTTTTCTTTTTCTATTCCTACAATCATCGGACCCATATCTTTAGGTTTCGCTGGCGGTTTTACAGCCAAGGTCAGATGGGGTGTCGAGTTCGCTTCTCTATACCGCTGTTGCTGTAAGGGTGTCAAATCCATGGCTACCCCCAATCCTTCTGGTCCAAAATAAATGCGGGGCATAGCTTCTACTATTTCTTCTCTATTTAAAAAGGATTATACCAAACACTGGTAAGTTTCAGCTTTTTGTCAAGTGTACCAGGCTGTACAGTGAAGCTGAACTGCCTCAAAGCTTGTCAAAATTATATACATCAATTCTTCAGTATTAGGGTCGATTTTAGCTTTTAAATTTTGTATAACTTCATGTATCAAGGGGGAGTAGAAGTTGCCATTTAATTGCCAACAATAGAGGGCATCCTTTTCTTTGTTATCCTCCCTTTTCTCTTCTTTAATCCCATTATGGATTTTATTTGGAGGGAGCTCCATGAACATCCCTTCCTTTGTGCAATAAATTGTGGCTCCTAGTTTGCACAAAGTCTGTCTTCCCAATAAAGGGAGAGGTGTTGTTTTAGAGACTATCAAAGTCTCATCATTAACTGGTTGTCCTTCAATTATCAATTTGGTAGGTTCAGATAAAAATTCTTTCATGGGGATACCAGCCACACCCATACTTAAGACGGTGGTGTTGCTGACAGGTAGTCCCACAGAGAATGGTACAGAAGACATAGTAGCACCGGTATCCACCAGGAATTTCACATAAGTGTCTCCTACTTTTACTACTGCCAGAGGGTTTTCTTCTATGTCTGCCGATAAGCGGAGGGCTGCCGCCTGTACCACGAAGCCTCCGGGGCATCCCTATGCTGATTGGTGCGGGTTGGGGTTAGAGAACGAAAACTGAAGGACCAAGGAAGGTGGAGGTTCGGGGAAATCCCCTTGTAACCCTCCACCCTGTTTCGGGGGGCATCTGCAATCGCGAGCCCAATGCCCTTTCCTTCTGCAGTTTCTACACTCATCTTGGGAGCGGTCTCGTTGGGGCCACTGTTCTCTCCCTCTTCCTCATCCTCATCCCCCAAACCCTCCTCTATTATTCTGTGCTTGTCCTCGTCCCTTTTGCTGATAGTACTGACCTGCTGTTTTAGCCTTGTTGTCTTTATAGGTGAATCGTCCCTCCCTATCCATGTTGGCCAAGACTGTAATTGTTTCCTTCCAACTTTTTCCTTGCCAGTCCAAAACCTTAATTTTATAGGTTCTCGCGTGTTGCGGCAACATACAATTTAACAAGGTTTGCACTGCCAAAGGTTCATTTTGATCCATTGGTATTCCTGCATGCTTGTCCCAACTATTTTTCCATCTGCCTGCAAAATCTATTATTGATTCTTCTGCTTTCTGCAGACAGCGCGTGACTTCCCCGATATCTCCATGCTTTTTAGCTCCCTTTAGTATGGCATCCTTGCCCCTGTGCTGCAACCAATGTTCCCGGGATTCATTTCCTTCTTCCTCATTATCTTCCCGCCAATCTCCGTTTTCGTCGGCGGGTATAGGGAACATATCTTTTACCCCCGGCCAAGAGGACCCATATGCTGCCTGCAGTAATAATTTCACATCTACGGGGAGGGGGTTATAAATGGTACAGGTTTGCTCAAGCCAGTTGTGAAAGGCTACTGGCTTCTTAACAGGATTAGGGGCAGCTGATATCATATCCCGAGCTTCCCCCGGTGTCCAGGGCTTTAGGACAGCCGTTGTTCCGATCATTACACGGGGGGCCTGTAACGGGGGGATAGTGGTGGAATCGGCCTGTCTTACAGTTGCCCTGGTATTCATTCCTGGGCCAGGGATTGTGCCATCATCCTCGACTCCTCCCCCCGCCCCCCCGTCTCCATTTTCATTTTCTAGTGGGTTTTGTGGATTTTCTCGTCGCCTAGAGGCCTGATCCAGCTGGGCGGCCACTATTTCTATAATCTCCTGCCAACCATCCGGCTCGGTGGTTGGAAGACGGGGGTATAAGTCGACAGGGGAAGCGGTCATAACCGGGGCACTCGAGGGGCTGTAAGAGGGAGGGGGCTTCTCCTTACCCTCCTCCTCTTTCTTTTTATTTTTAGGGGGCTGGTGCCTCTTTGCCACCTCTGTCCATTTTTTAAAACAATTCTCCATATAATCTTTATCCCAACTGGGGTCCCCCGCCCCATCTTTGGTGGTCTGTCTCCATTCCTCAATTAAGGACAATTTAAAACTTCCTCCATATGGCCAATCCCCATCAGACCAACCGTACAAATCGCTACTAAACGTTACCGCGTATCTGTCGTCTCCTGTTTCTTTAATTACAGTGTCCGTCGGCAAGCCGGGCGGCACAATGGGATCTCCTACCTTCTCTCGTTGCTTTGCTACCTTACGGATTCTTTTCTCAGTCTTAGGATGTACTTTCATTCTTTCAGTCGAGAGGTCGTCTTTCTTTCCTTTTCTAGGAGCTGGGCGCGAGCGCCCGGCTCGACTAGAGCCGTTTCCCATTCTTCCGGGTGCAATGTCTTGCGATCTTTTCTGAAATGAGAGTTAGGACAATCCTACAAAATATACAATAATTTACAAAGCGCTCACCGGTGTTCTCTTTTCCGCTCAGCTCGGGGTCTCCTTTTGCCTTTTTGTTATTATAGCTTCTTTGCGGTAGCTACCTTAAATGCCTCACCCCCTCCAGGGGATCTCGGCGGCTCGTCCCCCTTCTGTTAGTTAGGACGGCCTAGGCACCTTCCTCCTTTCAGCTAGGAAGGTCCTTAAAATTCCTCTTTTTCTCTTAGAAGTTAATTTTAGTTCTTTTGGATCTCGTCTTTAGAGATCCTGCCGACTACGCCAGAATCTGTCGAGGAAATTTCTAAGTTAAATTAACTCAGGCGGAGGCTTTCAGAGTCGTGCTTCGAGAGAATTTTATTTTAAAAAGCGAGATATCTCGGAGAGCCTGCTTGGACCGTACCAAGGCAGAAAACTCTCCTGTACAAGCAAATTGTCCCTATCTTTATACAGAAATAGAATACAGAAATAGAAAAGGAATCTTATTCATTAGTTCCGTGAGTACAAAGGTCGTCTCGGGAGTCTCACACTCTATCTGTCCTTGCATAGTTTCTCCCTGTTCACAGTCTGATAAGCAGAATATCAGGAGATTCCCTTTTAATACCGGATAGTCATTTAATTACATTTCTAAGTTTCAAGGCAAAAAAGTGTGGGTGTTGTTCTAGTCCTATTATTTCTTCAAATATAGCAAAAACAGAATTTAACCCTTCCCTTTACCATAAGCCGTAGATTCATAGATTCTTTCTTCCACAGTGGTCTTGACTAACTCTTCATTAATGGTCGTGACATCCAAGTTTAATCGATTGTGTTCTCAATGTAAATCTTCAGAAGTGAAAAAACACGTGAACCTTTGTTTGCAACATCTGATTAGTAAATATGAGATTCCTTAACTCTTTACACTGGCTTTTAGGAGAGGCTTAAGATTTTGAACAGCTCTCTGGGGCAGAGAATTCCACAAATTCACGGCCCTCTGAGAGAAGAAATTCCTCCTCATCTCTGTCTTAAATGGGCGGCCCCTTATTCTGAAACTATGCCCCCTAGTTCTAGATTCCCCCAGGAGGGGAAACTTCCTCTCTGCATCCACCTTGTCGAGCCCTCTCAGAATCTTGTACGTTTCAATAAGATCACCTCTCATTCTTCTAAACTCCAATGAGTACAGGTTGTAAGCGGTTTTGATCGTAGCCCAATTGTTAGACGGACGGTTTGAATCACCCCTGCCTTACGAACGTTCTAGATCTGAGAATTATTATTTAGAGTATAAATGAAATGAGTCACGGACAGGAATGCTCGGTGAAAAATCACACATATTTATTTGGTCTAACAGACACTGGCTAAAACATGCACTACTAAATGTAATCACTGTCTCCGTGGAGAATAAAATCCAGGTTACAAACAACATACATACAGTACAGGAATGAGACCAAGTAACATGCAGTAACTCCCTGGCGGATTCGAACTCCACCCCTACCCATGAATTACCCAGTCGAAGCTCCCTCCCCAGAACAGCCCTGAAAAGCTTCACTTCTGAGAAAACCCTGAGCCCTTTGTCTCACCCAACTTGGGACGCTCACGACCATGCTCACCACTCCACACACAGCCGGTTTCCTCGCTCAGCTCAGCTGTGGGATGTCACTGCCTGGTCTTCAGTCGTGGTGGCTTCTTCTGCAAAACTGCAGCCTCTTCCTCTGGTACATCGTTCTTGGTGGAGCGCGAGCGAGAGAGAGAGAGCTCTCTCTAGATACAAACTGCAAGCTTCAAGCTAAAAAATAAAGTGGAAAGCGCCTGTCTTTATGGGAATCTTGCTACACCCTATCTTTTCCGCCAATCTTTAAAATCCTTTTGCTTCTAAGCACGGGCACTTAGTCAGTGATGGGCCGTCCGACCCATGTGTATTGGACTAATGACCCTTAGTCTGGACATCTCTCTGTGTGTTGGGAAAGGCCTGGCTCCTCTTTGACTGGCCAGGCTGGTGGGTTCATTGTTCTGTTTTTCCTTCTGATGGAGGTGAGAAGTGTTTTTGCATATTAGAGTGGCTTTGTCAGTGACCCCCGCCCTTCCTGGCCGACAGCCCCTTTGTCACAGCTCACTGCCATGCGGTCGCTGGAGTTTTAACAAAACCAGCTTTTTCACGTATCTGCGCAGGGTGAACCCCAGCACAGGGAAAATAGCCTCAGAAAAAAAATAACATCCACAAAATATTCTCGACTGAGTCCATTCTTTGAAGAGAAACTTTGCGATCTCTTCAAGGCCCAACCTGCTCAACCTTTCCTCGTAAAACAACCCCTTCATCTCCGGAATCAACCGAGTGAACCCTCTCTGAACTGCCTCCAATGCAAGTGTATCCTTCCTTAAATACGGAGACCAAAACTGCGCGCAGTACTCCAGGTGTGGCCTCACCAATACCCTGTACAGTTGTTGCAAGACTTCCCTGCTTTTATACTCTATCCCCCTTGCCATAAAGACCAACATTCCATTTGCCTTCCTGATCACTTGCTGTACCTGCATACTAACTTTTTGAATTTCTTGCACAAGGACCCCCAGGTCCCTCTGTACTGCGGCATTTTGTAATCTCTCCCCGTTTAAATAATCATTTGCCTTTTTATTTTTCCTACCAAAGTGGATGACCTCACACTTTCTCACATTATACTCCATCTGCCAAATTTTTGCCCACTCACTGAGCCTGTTTATATCCCTTTGCAGATACTTTGTGTCCTCCTCACAACTTGCTTTCCCAGCTATCTATGTATCATCAGCAAATTTGGCAACATTACACTCGGTCCCTTCATCCAAGTGATTAATGCAGATAGTAAATATTTGAGGCCCCAGCACCGATCCCTGCGGCACTCCACTAGTTACCGTTTGCCAACCAGAAAATGACCCATTTATACTGACTCTGTGTTTCCTGTTAGTTAGTAGAGAGCGTATCATCATTAATTCACAGGTCAAATGGGTGCTAGTGCAAGGGGCGGGGGCGGGGGCAGGGGTCAGTGTCTCTGTCATGGCTCATCATGTCCCAATTTGTGATTGAGCGAGATGCCATATATTTCCACGTTTACCACATCCACACTTAGCTTGAATTCTCATGAAACCTTGCTGAAGGTTGAAGATAGATGTTGGAGAACGACAGCAAGGTTCAGAAAGAAGAAACTCGCATCTCTACAGACCCTTCCACAAGCTCAGGATGTCCCAAAGCACCAAAAACCAATGAAGCCCCTGTTGAAGTGTAATCACTGTTGTGATGCAGGAAATGTGGCAGCCTATTTGCGCACAGCAAGCTGCCACAAATAGCAAAGTGATAATGACAAGATCAACTGGTTCAGCTGTAGGTTGAGGGATTAATATTGGCCCCAGGACACTGGGGAGAACTCTCCTGCTCTTCTTCGAAACAATGGGATCTTTTACGTTCACCTCAGAGAGCAAATGGGGCCCTCAGTCTAACATCGTCACCTCCGACAGTGCAGCACTCCCTCAGTACTGACCCTCCGACAGTACGGCGCTCCCTCAGTACTGCCCCTCCGACAGTGCAGCGCTCCCTCAGTACTGCCCCTCCGACAGTGCGGCGCTCCCTCAGTACTGCCCCTCCAACAGTGCGGGGCTCCCTCAGTACTGCCCCTCTGACAGTGCGGCACTCCCTCAGTACTGCCCCTCCGACAGTGCGGCGCTCCCTCAGTACTGCCCCTCTGACAGTGCGGCATTCCCTCAGTACTGCCCCTCTGACAGTGCGGCGCTGCCTCAGTACTGCCCCTCCGACAGTGCGGCGCTCCCTCAGTACTGCCCCTCCAACAGTGCGGCGCTCCCTCAGTACTGCCCCTCCGACAGTGCGGCGCTCCCTCAGTACTGCCCCTCCGACAGTGCGGCACTCCCTCAGTACTGTCCCTCCGACAGTGCGGCGCTCCCTCAGTACTGACCCTCCGACAGTGCGGCACTCCCTCAGCCCTGGCCCTGGGAGTATCAGCCTGGATTATGTCTCATGGAGTGGGACTTGAACCCACGACCTTCTGACTCCGAGGCAGGAGTGTTGCCCACTGAGCCACGGCTGACACGCAAACAGCAGCGGGGTAACAACAGCACTGTTCAGGCCACATCGAGCTTGGGTTGGAAAAGCCTGTGGGCTGTGGGGAGAATGGGATTGTGTGGGAGGTTACAGGCCGTGGGAGCAAGTTCAATGTGAGATGAAAGGCTTCGGCCCACAGCACTGCCATGCACCAAAGAACAATTAAAATAAGAACGCTTGTAAGAATGATCAAAAGGAGATATGGAACTGATGAAAGATGATAAAAGATCTCGAATGTGCAGGCACTTCCTGTGCCGACTCAACCTGCTCATTTTGAGGCCATGTTGTGGTCTGTCGATATAAAGCTTGTGCGCTTGGCATTGACGAGCTCGAATGGACGCCAATTCTTCAAGCTCAGATCAAGCAAGATAGGGCATGCATGCACACAGGTACAAAAGCACTTTGCATCCAATAAAGTACATTTTGAAATATGGTCATTCTGTAATGTGGGAAACGCGGCAGTAATTTGCGCACAGCAAGCTCCCACACACAGCAATGGGATAATGACCCAGATCATCTCTTTTCTGAGGGATAAATATTGGTCCCAGGACACCAGGGAGAACTGGCCCTGTTCTTCTTCCAAATAGTGCCCTAGGATTTTCTACATCCACCCGAGAGGGCAGACGGGGCCTCGGTTTAATTTCTCTGCCGAAAGAAGGCACCTCCGACAGTGCGGCGCTCCCTCAGTACTGCCCCTCCGACAGTGCGGCTCTCCCTCAATACTGCCCCTCCGACAGTGCGGCACTCCCTCAGTACTGCCCATCCGACAGTGCGGCACTCCCTCACTACTGCCCCTCCGACAGTGCGGCACTCCCTCAGTGCTGCCCCTCCGACAGTGTGGCGCTCCCTCAGTACTGCCCCTCCAACAGTGCGGCACTCCCTCAGTACTGCCCCTCCGACAGTGCGGTGCTCCCTCAGTACGGCCCCTCCGACAGTGCGGCACTCCCTCAGTACGGCGCTGGAGTGTCAGCCTGGATCTTGTGCTCATGTCTCTGGACAGTAACTGCACAGGTCAATCCTACAATTGGAAGTGGGGCTGCAGGTTGGACACCGTCCCTAGGGACTGCTCCTCAATGTGGGGCTCAGGATTGCGTGCCACTAGGACTTCGAGAGCTACGCCGGTGGCAGTATAACTTCTGGTCAGGTCCACCCGAGCCAGCAGCTGAACAGGTCACAAGGGCCCAGTCTAAAAGCAGCGACTTGAGCACATAATCCAGGCTGACACTCCCAGGGCAGTACTGAGGGAGTGCCGCACTGTCGGAGGGGCAGTACTGAGGGAGTGCTGCACTGTCGGAGGGGCAGTACTGAGGGAGTGCCGCACTGTCGGAGGGGCAGTACTGAGGGAGAGCCGCACTGTCGGAGGGGCAGTACTGAGGGAACGCCGCACTGTCGGAGGGGCAGTACTGAGGGAGTGCTGCACTGTCGGAGGGGCAGTACTGAGGGAGTGCCGCACTGTCGGAGGGGCAGTACTGAGGGAGTGCCGCACTGTCGGAGGGTCCGCGGTGAGGGAGCACCGCACTGTCGGAGGGGCAGTACTGAGGGAGCGCTGCACTGTCGGAGGGGCAGTACTGAGGGAGTGCCGCACTGTCGGAGGGGCAGTACTGAGGGAGTGCCGCACTGTCGGAGGGGCGGTACTGAGGGAGTGCCGCACTGTCGGAGGGGCGGTACTGAGGGAGTGCCGCACTGTCGGAGGTGCAGTACTGAGGGAGCGCCGCACTGTCGGAGGGGCAGTACTGAGGGAGTGCCGCACTGTCGGAGGGTCAGTACTGAGGGAGTGCCGCACTGTCGGAGGTGCAATACTGAGGGAGCGCTGCACTGTCGGAGGGGCCGTCTTTCGGCAGTGATGTTGTTCCGAGGCTGCGCTTGTCCTCTCATAAAAGACTCCATGACACACTTGGAAGAAGAACAGGGGAGTTCTCCCCGGTGTCCTGGGGCCAGTATTTATCCCTCAACCAACATCACTAAAACAGATGATCTGGGTCATTATCACATTGCTGTGTGTGGGAGCTTGCTGTGTGCAAATTGGCTGCCGCGTTTCCTTCATTACAACAGTGACTGTTTTTCAGAAAGTAGATCACTGGCTGTAAAGCAATTCAGGACGTCCGCTGGTTGTGAAAGGCGCTATAGAAATGCTTATCCTTCTGCTTGAGTGCCTCTGTTTGAGACTCCGGTTGTGTGGAGGGACTGGAGAGTGTGGGGTGGTTCTCCTTAGAGCAGAGAAGGTTTAGGGAAGATTTAATCGAGTGTTCGAAATCATGAGGGGTTTTGACAGAGTCGATCGGGAGAGACTGTCCCCGGGGGCAGGAGGTTGGGTAAGTAGGGGGACACAGATTGACGATAATCGGCAATGGAACCAGAGGGACACAGAGTGACGATAATCGGCGATGGAACCAGAGGGACACAGATTGACGATAATCGGCGATGGAACCAGGGGGACACAGATTGACGATAATCGGCGATGGAACCAGAGGGACACAGAGTGACGATAATCGGCGATGGAACCAGAGGGACACAGATTGACGATAATCGGCGATGGAACCAGAGGGGGAGATGGGGAGAATGTGTTCGCGCTGCGAGTTGTTGTGATCGGGAACGCGCTGCCTGAAAGGGCGGTGGGAGCAGATTCAATAGTAACTTTCAAACCGGGAATTGGATCAATACTTGACGGGGAAACATTCACCGGGCTGTGGGGAGAGAGCGGGGGGAGTGGGACTGATGGGATCGCTCGCTCACAGAGCCGGCACAGGCTCGATGGGCCCAATGGCCTCCCTCTTTGAAATGTCAACTCATCTGGTGCTGACACAGATCGCGATAACATCTGAATTCAGTGGGTTTCAGAATGGGTCGCGTAAGAACTAACCAAAGGAGACTTCCTGAGCGGAAAGCTTTAGTCTTGCTGTCTATAAGTGCACAAGACCTTCAGAGAGTGTGACAGTACTGAGGACACCGGGGGTTATAGTGCTGAAGGTGGCGAGGATCTGACACGGTTTGGCGCCTGCGGAGTGCTGGGAACACTCTCCTCGCTGCCCGACACTGACTGACACAGAGAATGGCCCTTTCTGTCAGCTTGGTGCTCTGGATCATCCTCGCCCAGCTCCCTGTCTCAGGTAACCCTGCTCTTCCGCTCGCGTCCTCTTTCCGCGCGGTTTGCATTTCAAAATGATGCTCTTTCAGCGGGTTTGTTACGGCACAGGAGGAGGCCATTCGGCCCTTCGTGCCCGATGGCTCTCTGTCTCCACTCCCCCCCTCTGGCTCCTGCCCCACATCCCTGCAAAATGTTCCCCGTCAAGTATTTACCCAATTCCTCTTTAGAAAGTTCTATAGAAGCTGCTCGCTTTCAGGCAGCGTGTTCCCGATCACAACAACTCTGTTTAAAAAATCATTCTCCTCGTCTCCCCCTCTGGTTCTATTGCCGATGACCTTAAATCTGTGTCCCGCTGGTTACCGATCCTCCTGCCCCCAGAAACAGTGTCTCCTTATTTACTCGATCAAAACCCCTGATTTTGAACACCTCGAACTAATCTCCTTTCAACCTTCTCTACTGGACAGAGACAACCCCAGTTTCTCCAGTCTCCCCATGTAGCTGAAGTCCCTCACTCCTGGAACCGTTCTGGTAAATCTCCTCCTCCCCCTCTCCCAGGACTGGACACCCTTCCCAAAGTGTGGTGCCCAGAATTGGACTCAATACCCCAGCGCCATTAAACCTCCCCCTAACCTTCTCTGCACTGAGGTGATCAACTTTCTTGTCTTCTCCCTCGACCCTCCCCAATCCCCACACAGCTGCGATGGGGAAAATTTCTGTCCGCCAGAGACCGAGCTCGCTCTCCGTGAGGGCAGGGGATCCGATTCATCTCCACTGCACCTTCAACTCCAGCGACGGACGAGAGCCCGAGACTGTTGTCTTCAAATGGACGGTGGGGAACATCAGCCTTCAATTAGCCGAGACCATCACAAACGCAACCTACTCGAATGACTCGCAGCACTCGAAGGAAGGGGTGCGGATCGAGGCCGATTTACGCAGGAAGCACACGACCCTGATGGTGGAACGGGCATCGGCAAAGGACAGCGGAGTCTACGTGTGTCTGATCTCAATAATCAAGCCACTGTCACTTCAGCAGGTTCTCCTCGGCAATGGGACGGAGATCACAGTGCTGGGTAAATTCCCTTTCTCATTACTGGCGGAGGGACGGGAGCATTTGGCAGAGTTAAGATCAACAGCTTTTCACACTCGTATCGCGGTAACTTTGTGTAAAACTACTGGTGACCCCACTCACTGCTAAACGGCGATCGTCACGGGCAATGTAGAGGAGCGAGGTTTACCGTCCCACAAACACTGACTCTCACTGGGGTACGGGTCCCACACACACTGACTCTCACTGGGGTACAGTCCCACACACACAGCCTCTCACTGGGGTACGGGTCCCACAAACACTGACTCTCACTGGGGTACCGTCCCACAAACACTGACTCTCACTGGGGTACGGGTCCCACACACACTGACTCTCACTGGGGTACAGTCCCACACACACTGACTCTCACTGGGGTACAGTCCCACAAACACTGACTCTCACTGGGGTACAGTCCCACACACACTGACTCTCACTGGGGTACAGTCCCACATACACTGACTCTCACTGGGGTACGGGTCCCACACACACTGACTCTCACTGGGGTACAGTCCCACACACACTGACTCTCACTGGGGTACAGTCCCACAAACACTGACTCTCACTGGGGTACAGTCCCACACACACTGACTCTCACTGGGGTACGGGTCCCACACACACTGACTCTCACTGGGGTACAGTCCCACAAACACTGACTCTCACTGGGGTACGGGTCCCACACACACTGACTCTCACTGGGGTACAGTCCCACACACACAGACTCTCACTGGGGTACAGTCCCACACACACTGACTCTCACTGGGGTACGGGTCCCACACACACTGACTCTCACTGGGGTACAGTCCCACACACACTGACTCTCACTGGGGTACGGGTCCCACACACACTGACTCTCACTGGGGTACAGTCCCACACACACTGACTCTCACTGGGGTACGGGTCCCACACACACTGACTCTCACTGGGGTACAGTCCCACACACACTGACTCTCACTGGGGTACGGGTCCCACACACACTGACTCTCACTGGGGTACAGTCCCACACACACTGACTCTCACTGTGGTACAGTCCCACACACACTGACTCTCACTGGGGTACAGTCCCACACACACTGACTCTCACTGTGGTACAGTCCCACACACACTGACTCTCACTGGGGTACAGTCCCACACACACTGACTCTCACTGGGGTACAGTCCCACACACACTGACTCACTAGGGTACAGTCCCACACACACTGACTCTCACTGGGGTACGGGTCCCACACACACTGACTCTCACTGGGGTACAGTCCCACACACACTGACTCTCACTGGGGTACAGTCCCACACACACTGACTCTCACTGGGGTACAGTCCCACACACACTGACTCTCACTGGGGTACAGTCCCACACACACTGACTCTCACTGTGGTACAGTCCCACACACACTGACTCTCACTGGGGTACAGTCCCACACACACTGACACTCACTGGGGTACGGGTCCCACATACACTGACTCTCACTGGGGTACGGGTCCCACACACACTGACTCTCACTGGGGTACAGTCCCACACACACTGACTCTCACTGGGGTATGGGTCCCACACACACTGACTCTCACTGTGGTTCAGTCCCACACACACTGACTCTCACTGGGGTACAGTCCCACACACACTGACTCTCACTGGGGTACAGTCCCACACACACTGACTCTCACTGGTGTACAGTCCCACACACACTGACTCTCACTGGGGTACGGGTCCCACACACACTGACTCTCACTGGGGTACGGGTCCCACACACATTGACTCTCACTGGGGTACGGGTCCCACACACACTGACTCTCACTGGGGTACGGGTCCCACACACACTGACTCTCACTGGGGTACGAGTCCCACACAGACTGACTCTCACTGGGCTACGGGTCCCACACACTGACTCTCACTGGGGTACAGTCCCACACACACTGACTCTCACTGGGGTACGGGTCCCACACACACTGACTCTCACTGGGGTACGGATCCCACATACACTGACTCTCACTGGGGTACGGGTCCCACACACACTGACTCTCACCGGGGTGCGGGTCCCACACACACTGACTCTCACTGGGGTACGAGTCCCACACAGACTGACTCTCACTGGGCTACGGGTCCCACACACTGACTCTCACTGGGGTACAGTCCCACACACACTGACACTCACTGGGGTACAGTCCCACACACACTGACTCTCACTGGGGTACGGATCCCACATACACTGACTCTCACTGGGGTACGGGTCCCACACACACTGACTCTCACTGGGGTACGGGTCCCACACACACTAACTCTCACTGGGGTACGGGTCCCACACACACTGACTCTCACTGGGGTACGAGTCCCACACACACTGACTCTCACTGGGCTACGGGTCCCACACACTGACTCTCACTGGGGTACAGTCCCACACACACTGACTCTCACTGGGGTACGGGTCCCACACACACTGACTCTCACTGGGGTACAGCTCTGGCTCAGTGGGTAGCACTCTCGCCTTTGAGTCAGAAGGTTGTGGGTTTTAGTCCCACTCCAGGAACTTGAGTGGGAATGTCTGCATTCTCCACTATTCTTTTCAGAAGGCTTTCGACAAGGTCCCACACAAGAGATTAATGTGCAAAGTTAAAGCACATGGGATTGGGGGTAGTGTGCTGACATGGATTGAGAACTGGTTGTCAGACAGGAAGCAAAGAGTGGGAGTAAATGGGTACTTTTCAGAATGGCAGGCAGTGACTAGTGGGGTACCGCAAGGTTCTGTGCTGGGGCCCCAGCTGTTTACATTGTACATTAATGATTTAGACGAGGTGATTAAATGTAGTATCTCCAAATTTGCGGATGACACTAAGTTGGGTGGCAGTGTGAGCTGCGAGGAGGATGCTATTAGGCTGCAGAGCGACTTGGATAGGTTAGGTGAGTGGGCAAATGCATAGCAGATGAAGTATAATGTGGATAAATATGAGGTTATCCACTTTGGTTGTAAAAACAGAGAGACAGATTATTATCTGAATGGTGACAGATTAGGAAAAGGGGAGGTGCAACGAGACCTGGGTGTCATGGTACATCAGTCATTGAAGGTTGGCATGCAGGTACAGCAGGCGGTTAAGAAAGCAAATGGCATGTTGGCCTTCATAGCGAGGGGATTTGAGTACAGGGGCAGGGAGGTGTTGCTACAGTTGTACAGGGCCTTGGTGAGGCCACACCTGGAGTATTGTGTACAGTTTTGGTCTCCTAACTTGAGGAAGGACATTCTTGCTATTGAGGGAGTGCAGCGAAGATTCACCAGACTGATTCCCGGGATGGTGGGACTGACCTATCAAGAAAGACTGGATCAACTGGGCTTGTATTCACTGGAGTTGAGAAGAATGAGAGGGGACCTCATAGAAACGTTTAAAATTCTGATGGGTTCAGACAGGTTAGATGCAGGAAGAATGTTCCCAATGTTGGGGAAGTCCAGAACCAGGGGTCACAGTCTGAGGATAAGGGGTAAGCCATTTAGGACCGAGATGAGGAGAAACTTCTTCACCCAGAGAGTGGTGAACCTGTGGAATTCTCTACCACAGAAAGTAGTTGAGGCCAATTCACTAAATATATTCAAAAGGGAGTTAGATGAAGTCCTTACTACTAGGGGGATCAAGGGGTATGGCGAGAAAGCAGGAAGGGGGTACTGAAGTTGAATGTTCAGCCATGAACTCATTGAATGGTGGTGTAGGCTCGAAGGGCTGAATGACCTACTCCTGCACCTATTTTCTATGTTTCTATGTTTCTATGAACGAGGCTGACATTTCAGTGCAGTGCTGAGGGAGTTTGGTGTTATACTTTGTTTGGTAATCGCTCTGGGAGACGTCGCACTAGGTTAAAGGTGCTATATAAATTCTTGTTTTCTTCAGAAGGAAAGGAGACACTCCCCTCGTTCACTCTGTACCTGGCGACGATCGGAGTGGCAGTGGTCCTCCTGCTCACAGTATGCCTGACCGTGAGGTGCGCTTTCCGAGGTAAGATTCCCTCCTGCTCGCGGTCTCTGTCCATGGTCTCAACCATTGACTCACACTGGGGGCCACGGTCATTCGTTACTGGGGACCCGGGTGTCACTCGGCGCGGCCGCATTGATCCTCTGCCTCAGGTTACCCCCGGGAAGGTAATAGTGGACCTTCCCATGAACCTTGTGAGCTCGTGATGTCCGAGTCTTTGTGTTTAGAGTATTTCCCCTGCACCTCCCAAACCCGCGACCTCTACCACCTAGAAGGACAAGGGCAGCAGGCCCATGGGAACACCACCACCTCCACGTTCCCCTCCCAGTCACACACCATCCCGACTTGGAAATATATCGGCCGTTCCTTCATCGTCGCTGGGTCATAATCCTGGAACTCCCTCCCTAACAGCACTGTGGGAGCACCTTCACCACACGGACTGCAGCGGTTCAAGAAGGCGGCTCACCACCACCTTCTCGAGGGGCAATTAGGGATGGGCAATAAATGCCCAGCCTTGCCAGGGACACCCACATCCCGAGAAATGTCGTTAAAAATACTACGCCGGCATTTAGCAAGCAGCCAGCATTTCTCAGGTTGAGTTCTGAGTGGTATTTAATCTCTGCCTGAAACTATATCACTCAATATAGCGACACATCAATGACATTTAAAATGGGGATCCAACCACACAATTCATTTCCTTAGTGAGTCCTCTGCGTGTCTCACATGCAGTTTACACTGTCCCATCAAACACTCCCAGGGCAGGTACAGGGGGTTAGATACAGAGTAAAGCTCCCTCTACACTGTCCCATCAAACACTCCCAGGGCAGGTACAGGGGGTTAGATACAGCGTAAAGCTCCCTCTACTCTGTCCCATCAAACACTCCCAGGGCAGGTACAGCACGGGTTAGATACAGAGTAAAGCTCCCTCTACACTGTCCCCATCACACACTCCCAGGGCAGGTACAGGGGGTTAGATACAGAGTAAAGCTCCCTCTACACTGTCCCATCAAACACTCCCAGGGCAGGTACAGGGGGTTAGATACAGAGTAAAGCTCCCTCTATACTGCCCCATCAAACACTCCCAGGGCAGGTACAGCACGGGGTTAGATACAGAGTAAAGTTCCCTCTACAATGTCCCATCAAACACTCCCAGGGCAGGTACAGCACGGGTTGACCAATGAAGAATGAAGCTGTTTTTTAGTGGTGTTGGTTGAGGATGAATGTTGACTCAGGCCACTTCATTGCCGGAGTTGAGCTGCGACTCAAAGACCTGATCATAATCTTTTCTATTTTTGTAATTTATGCAGGAAATGCTGCCAAAACCAGGTGCACCTCTCCCGCGAGCGGACAAAAACCCGACACCAGTCAGCATAATCAGAAGCCACAGGTGGGTTTGTGTTTAGAGCTAAACATTGAATCTCCCTTATCCAGAACTCCCTTATCCAGAACTCCCTTATCCAGAACTCCCTTATCCAGAACCACCCCTCATCCGGAAACTCCCTTATCCAGAAACTCCCTTATCCATAACTCCCTTATCCAGAACTTCCTTATCAAGAACTCCCTTATCCAGAACCACCCCTCGTCCAGAACCATTCCTGGCCACCGAGTGGCACATGCGCAGAACTCCGACATAAACAAATTGAAGTTCTTCCTCGCTGCCAACTCCCGGAATCGCTGGCCTGACCCCGCGATCCACCGCTGCCCCCCCGCCCCCCCCTTGATCACTCTGCCGCACTCCCAGCCCCAAGCCAGCCAGCCCCGATATCCACTTGCTCAGTACCTGTACCATCCAATATAACGTGAACACCCCTCGTCCGGAAAAATCCCTCATCCGGCACAGGCCAGGTCCCGAGGGTTCCGGTTAAGGGAGGTTCAACCTGTACTCATTATTAATCCGTGCATTTCGCGTCGGGAGTCAAGATCCAGTGTATTCATCAGATGAAGTGCGGGAGTGGGGGGAGGCAGGGGGGGGGGGCGGGTGGGGGCGGAGGGAGGCGACAGTGAATTAGGGAACACAGGCACAATAAGTCACACAGTGTCAGCTGTGGCTCAGTGGGCAGCACTCTCTCCTCTGAGTCAGAAGGTTGTGGGTTCAAGTCCCACTCCAGGGACTCGAGCACAAAGATCTAGACTGACACGCCATTGCTGAGGGAGCGCTGCACTGTTGGAGGGGCAGTACTGAGGGAGCGCCATACTGTCGGAGGGGCAGTACTGAGGGAGCGCTGCACTGTCGGAGGGGCAGTACTGAGGGAGCGCCGCACTGTCGGAGGGGCAGTACTGAGGGAGTGCTGCACTGTCGGAGGGACAGTGCTGAGGGAGCGCTGCACTGTTGGAGGGGCAGTACTGAGGGAGTGCCACATTGTCAGAGGGGCAGTACTGAGGGAGCACTGCACTGTCGGAGGTGGCGACTTTCAGACAAGACATTAAACCGAGGCCCCGTCTGCTCTCTCAGGTGATGTAAAAGATCCCACGGCAGTATTTCGAAGAAGAGCAGGGCAGTTATCCCCGGTGTCCTGCGGCCAATATTTATCCCTCAATCAGCATAACAAAAAAACCCAGATTATCGGGTCATTATCACGTTGCTGTATGTGGGAGCTTGCTGTGCGCAAATTGGCCATCGCGTTTCCCACATTACAACAGCGACTACACTCCAAAAGTACCTAATTGGCTGTAAAGCGCTTTGAGATGTCCGGTGGTCGTGAAAGGCGCTATCGAAATGCAAGTCTTGCATTTCATATGTTTTACCTTTAAATTTAGAGAATAATTTAATTTGATTTCATTATTTACATCCAAATTTGGGAAGCAAAGCAGTTCTTTGGAGTACAAGGTGAGGAGCTGGGAGACTCAAAACAGTGCCACCACATGAAGGAGGGTGTAATTACCGCGTGATGCGTTTACATGGCAAATTTCCAACAAACAAGGCCACAGGATTTTATAATGTAGACCTGCAATAAAAAAATGTGACAATAGGATTAGAATTTCATCGTGAGGAATTGTGCTCAGATGTGAAAATTTGAATATGCTCCAGATGTCTTCAAAACAGTTAACAAGATGTAGAGAAGTCGGAGTGCAGAGGGTTAATCACTGACCTCTGAACCCCAGGGCTTCAGCTGAGACCAGACCAATGAGATGAAGGTCTGCTGTATGTTCTGTGTGTGAGGATTTGGTACAGCACGGGGTTAGATACCGAGTAAACCTCCCTGTACACTGTCCCATCAAACACTCCCAGGGCAGGTACAGCACGGCATTAGATACAGAGTAAAGCTCCCTCTACACTGTCCCATCAAACACTCCCAGGGTAGGTACAGGGGGTTAGATACAGAGTAAAGCTCCCTCTGCACTGTCCCATCAAACACTCCCAGCGCAGGTACAGGGGGTTAGATACAGAGTAAAGCTCCCTCTACACTGTCCCATCAAACACTCCCAGGGCAGGTACAGCACAGGGTAAGATACAGAGTAAAGCTCCCTCTACACTGTCCCATCAAACACTCCCAGGGCAGGTACAGCACGGGGTTAGATACAGAGTAAACCTCCCTCTACACTGTCCCATCGAACACTCCCAGAGCAGGTACAGCACGGGGTTAGATACAGAGTAAAGCTCCCTCTACACTGTCCCATCAAACACTCCCAGCGCAGGAACAGCACAGGTTAGATACAGAGTAAAGCTCCCGCTACACTGTCCCATCAAACACTACCAGGGCAGGTACAGGGAGTTAGATACAGAGTAAAGCTCCCTCTACTCCTACGAGATGAATTTAAGGAGCTAGGAGCTAAATTAAAATGTAGGACCTCAAAAGTAGTAATCTCAGGATTGCTACCAGTGCCACGTGCTAGTCAGAGTAGGAATTGCAGGATAGCGCAGATGAATACGTCGCTTGAGCAGAGGTGCAGCAGGGAGGGATTCAAATTCCTGGGGCATTGGAACCGGTTCTGGGGGAGGTGGGACCAGTACAAACCGGACGGTCTGCACCTGGGCAGGACCGGAACCAGTGTCCCAGGGGGAGTGTTTTCTAGTGCTGTTGGGGAGGAGTTAAACTAATATGGCAGGGGGATGGGAACCAATGCAGGGAGACAGATGGAAACAAAAAGGAGACAAAAGCAAAAGACAGAAAGGAAATTAGTAAAAGAGAGAAACCCAAGGCAAAAAACAAAAATGGCCACTGAATTATAAGGGGCTGCAGGAGGGGTCAAAACTAAAAATCATGGTTTAAAAACTAGTATTAAAACACTCTACCTAAACGCACGCAGCATTCAAAATAAAGTCAATGAGTTGACGGCACAAATCATTACAAATGGGTATGATTTGGTGACCATTACAGAAACGTGGTTATAGGGTGGCCAAGACTGGGAATTAAACATACAGGGGTATCTGATGATTCGGAAAGATAGACAAGAAGGGAAAGGAGGTGGGGAGCTCTGTTAATAAAGGATGATATCAGGGCAGTTGTGAGAGACGATATTGGCTCTAATGAACAAAATGTTGAATCGTTGTGGGTGGAGATTAGAGATAGTAAGGGAAAAAAGTCACTGGTGGGGCGGGCAATAATCAAGGGAATAATGGAGGCATGTGAAAAAGGAACGGCAGTAATCATGGGGGATTTTAACCTACATATCAATTGGTCAAATCAAATCGCATGGGGTAGCCTGGAGGAGGAATTCATAGAATGCATACGGGATTGTTTCTTAGAACAGTATGTAACAGAACCTACAAGGGAGCAAGCTATCTTAGATCTGGTCCTGTGTAATGAGACAGGAATAATAAATGATCTCCTCGTAAAAGATCCTCTCGGAATGAGTGATCACAGTATGGTTGAATTTGTAATACAGATTGAGGGTTAGGAAGTAGTGTCTCAAACGAGCGTACTATGCTTAAACAGAGGGGACTACAGTGGGATGAGGGCAGAGTTGGCTAAAGTAGACTGGAAACACAGACTAAACAGTGGCACAATTGAGGAACAGTGGAGGACTTTTAAGGAGCTCTTTCATAGTGCTCAACAAAAATATATTCCAGTGAAAAAGAAGGGCGGTAAGAGAAGGGATAACCAGCTGTGGATAACCAAGGAAATAAAGGAGAGTATCAAATTAAAAACCAATGCGTATAAGGTGGCCAAGGTTAGTGGGAAAATAGAAGATTGGGAAAATTTTAAACGACAACAAAAAATGACTAAAAAAGCAATAAAGAAAGGAAAGATAGATTACGAAGGTAAACTTGCGCAAAACATAAAAACAGATAGTAAAAGCTTTTACAGATATATAAAACGGAAAAGAGTGACTAAAGTAAATGTTGGTCCCTTAGAAGATGAGAAGGGGGATTTAATAATGGGCAATGTGGAAATGGCTGAGACTTTAAACAATTATTTTGCTTCGGTCTTCACAGTGGAAGACACAAAAACCATGCCAAAAATTGCTGGTCACGGGAATGTGGGAAGGGAGGACCTTGAGACAATCACTATCACTAGGGAGGTAGTGCTGGACAGGCTAATGGGACTCAAGGTAGACAAGTCCCCTGGTCCTGATGAAATGCATCCCAGGGTATTAAAAGAGATGGCGGAAGTTATAGCAGATGTATTCGTTATAATCTACCAAAATTCTCTGGACTCTGGGGAGGTACCATCGGATTGGAAAGCAGCTAATGTAACGCCTCTGTTTAAAAAAGGGGGCAGACAAAAGGCAGGTAACTATAGGCCAGTTAGTTTAACATCTGTCGTGGGGAAAATGCTTGAAACTATCATTAAGGAAGAAATAGCGGGACATCTAGATAGGAATAGTGCAATCAAGCAGACGCAGCATGGATTCATGAAGGGGAAATCATGTTTAACTAATTTACTGGAATTCTTTGAGGATATAATGAGCATGGTGGATAGAGGTGTACCGATGGATGTGGTGTATTTAGATTTCCAAAAGGCATTCGATAAGGTGCCACACAAAAGGTTACTTCAGAAGATAGAGGTACGCGGAGTCAGAGGATATGTATTAGCATGGATAGAGAATTGGCTGGCGAACAGAAAGCAGAGAGTCGGGATAAATGGGTCCTTTTCGGATTGGAAATCGGTGGTTAGTGGTGTGCCACAGGGATCGGTGCTGGGACCACAATTGTTGACAATATACATAGATGACCTGGAAGAGGGGACAGAGTGTATTGTTACAAAATTTGCAGATGACACAAAGATTAGTGGGAAAGCGGGTTGTGTAGAGGACACAGAAAGGCTGCAAAGAGATTTAGATAGGTTAAGTGAATGGGCTAAGGTTTGGCAGATGGAATACAATGTCGGAAAGTGTGAGGTCATCCACCTTGGGAAAAAAAACAGTAAAAGGGAATATTATTTGAATGGGGAGAAATTACAACATGCTGTGGTGCAGAGGGACCTGGGGGTCCTTGTGCATGAATCCCAAAAAGTTAGTTTGCAGGTGCAGCAGGTAATCAGGAAGGCGAATGGAATGTTGGCCTTCATTGCGAGAGGGATGGAGTACAAAAGCAGGGAGGTCCTGCTGCAAATGTACAGGGTATTGGTGAGGCCGCACCTGGAGTACTGCGTGCAGTTTTGGTCACCTTACTTAAGGAAGGATATACTGGCGTTGGAGGGGGTACAGAGACGATTCACTAGGCTGATTCCGGAGATGAGAGGGTTACCTTATGATGATAGATTGAGTAGACTGGGTCTTTACTCATTGGAGTTCAGAAGGATGAGGGATGATCTTATAGAAACATTTAAAATAATGAAAGGGATAGACAGGATAGAGGCAGAGAGGTTGTTTCTACTGGTCGGGGAGACTAGAACTAGGGGGCACAGCCTCAAAATAAGGGGGAGCCAATTTAAAACCGAGTTGAGAAGGAATTTCTTCTCCCAGAGGGTTGTGAATCTGTGGAATTCTCTGCCCAAGGAAGCAGTTGAGGCTAGCTCATTGAATGTGTTCAAGTCACAGATAGATAGATTTTTAACCAGTAAGCGAATTAAGGGTTATGGGGAGCGGGCGGGTAAGTGGAGCTGAGTCCACGGCCAGATCAGCCATGATCTTGTTGAATGGCGGAGCAGGCTTGAGGGGCTAGATGGGCTACTCCTGTTCCTAATTCTTATGTTCTTATGTTCTTATCTTATGTTCTATACTTTCCATCAAACACTCCCAGGGCAGGTGCAGCACGCGGTTAGATACAGAGTAAAGCTCCCTCTACACTATCCCATCAAACACTCCCAAGGCAGGTACAGCACGGGGTTAGATACAGAGTAAAGGTCCCTCTACACTATCCCATCAAACACTCCCAGGGCAGGTACAGCACGGGGTTAGATACAGAGTAAAGCTCCCTCTACACTGTCCCATCAAACACTCCCAGGGCAGGTACAGCACGGGGTTAGATACAGAGTAAAGCTCCCTCTCCACTGTCCCATCAAACACTCCCAGGGCAGGTACAGGGGGTTAGATACAGAGTAAAGCTCCCTCTACACTGTCCCATCAAACACTCCCAGGGCAGGTACAGGGGGTTAGATACAGAGTAAAGCTCCTTCTACACTGTCCCATCAAACACTCCCAGGGCAGGTACAGCACGGGGTTAGATACAGAGTAAAGCTCCCTCTGCACTGTCCCATCAAACACTCCCAGGGCAGGTACAGCACAGGTTAGATACAGAGTAAAGCTCCCTCTCCACTGTCCCATCAAACACTCCCAGGGCAGGTACAGGGGGTTAGATACAGAGCAAAGCTCCCTCTACACTGTCCCATCAAACACTCCCAGGGCAGGTACAGGGGGTTAGATACAGAGTAAAGCTCCTTCTACACTGTCCCATCAAACACTCCCAGGGCAGGTACAGCACGGGGTTAGATACAGAGTAAAGCTTCCTCTACACTGTCCCATCAAACACGCCGATCACCCACGGACAATGCTACATGAGATCGGCCGTGAGTTAAAGGGACAGGGCCATTTCCGAACGTGGCCCTCAGCATCTCAGTCACATACCTGAAGGCTGTTTCTATAACTTTCCATTCCTTTGCAAATGCAGCTGTTCAGCCTGGAGACCATTTACAGCTCGCTGCGGCTGTCGAAGATGTGGCCCCCGCCGAGGGAGCGAGGCGCAGAGCGGGAGTTGACGGTGTACGGCAGCGTCCAACGCACAGCCATCAGTATCGGCAAGGCCAGCATCAGCAACACTGTCGATGTGAGGACGGCCGCTACACCAGTCAGTGACCAACGCACACTCCCTCAATAACACACCACATGCAGCCACAACCTGCATCGGAGTCCCCTCACTAACTGTTTCAAGAACCACACAAGGTTCACTTTATGACCGGCGGTTGCAATATCTTAATTTCTAACTGTTCCATTTGTGTATTGGTGCTTACCGGACTGCAGGATGCTGAGCACCAGCATCAAACACTCCCAGGGCAGGTACAGCACGGGGTTAGATACAGAGTAAAAGCTCCCTCTACACTGTCGCATCAAACACAACTAGGGCAGGTACAGCACGGGTTAGATACAGAGTAAAGCTCCATCTACACCGTCCCATCAAACACTCCCAGGGCAGGTACAGCACGGGTTAGATACAGAGTAAAGCTCCATCTACACTGTCCCATCAAACACTCCCAGGGCAGGTACAGGGGGTTAGATACAGAGTAAAGCTCTCTCTACACTGTCCCATCAAACACTCCCAGGGCAGATACAGCACGGGGTTAGTTACAGAGTAAAAGCTCCCTCTACACTGTCCCATCAAACATTCCCAGGGCAGGTACAGCACGGGGTTAGATACAGAGTAAAGCTCCCTCTACACCGTCCCATCAAACACTCCCAGGGCAGGTACAGCATGGGGTTAGACACAGAATAAAGCTCCCTCTACACTGTCCCATCAAACACTCCCAGGGCAGGTACAGCACGGGGTTAGATACAGAGTAAAGCTCCTTCTACACTGTCCCATCAAACACTCCCAGGGCAGGTACAGCACGGGTTAGATACAGAGTAAAGCTCCCTCTACACTGTCCCATCAAACACTCCCAGGGCAGGTACAGCACGGTGTTAGATACAGAGTAAAGCTCCCCCTACACTGTCCCATCAAACACTCCCAGGGCAGGTACAGCACGGGTTAGATACAGAGTAAAGCTCCCTCTACACTGTCCCATCAAACACTCCCAGGGCAGGTACAGCACGGGGTTAGATACAGAATAAAGCTCCCTCTACACTGTCCCATCAAACACTCCCAGGGCAGGTACAGCACGGGGTTAGATACAGAGTAAAGCTCCCCCTACACTGTCCCATCAAACACGCCCAGGGCAGGTACAGCACGGGGTTAGATACAGAATAAAGCTCCCTCTACACTGTCCCATCAAACACTCCCAGGGCAGGTACAGGGGGTTAGATACAGAGTAAAGCTCCCTCTACACTGTCCCATCAAACATTCCCAGGGCAGGTACAGGGGGTTAGACACAGAGTAAAGCTCCCTCTACACTCTCCCATCAAACACTCCCAGGGCAGGTACAGGGGGTTAGATACAGAGTAAGGCTCCCTCTACACCGTCCCATCAAACACTCCCAGGGCAGGTACAGCACGGGGTTAGATACAGAGTAAAGCTCTCTCCACACTGTCCCATCAAACACTCCCAGGGCAGGTACAGGGGGTTAGATACAGAGTAAAGCTCCCTCTACACTGTCCCATCAAACACTCCCAGGGCAGGTACAGGGGGTTAGATACAGACTAAAGCTCCCTCTACACTGTCCCATCAAACACTCCCAGGGCAGGTACAGGGGGTTAGATACAGAGTAAAGCTCCCTCTACACTGTCCCATCAAACACTCCGTGGATTGTGTGAGGTGCTGTTGGGTGTAAGAGATTACTGGGAGGCTGAATATCAGACTGACCCCTGGGAGAGGCTTCACTTACCCTTTCAGCCCATTTACTGGACTTCTCATTTGGATCAACGGACTATTATTGGGGTGTGCAGGAGTGCATATACCCGAGGGGAGAGTTGGGATTTGAGGATTGGCCCCCCGTGCTCTTATACTACGGAGGGGAGTGGGCGGGGGAAGGGACGCGTAGCTGCAGACCTTGGGGGCGAGCACAGGATTGGCCACGATGCCTCCCATGGTGCAACAGCCTGCTCCTATTGCTCCGTGTTCTCCGGACCGGAGCCACACCAACCGGGCGTTGAGCTTACGTGTCTCTCTCTCTCTCTCCGGTTGATGTCCTCAGTCCTGAGTCATGTCCCGACCTCGTCCAGCGAGAAGTATTGGAGACACCCCCTGAAATTCCCTCCCTAACTGTGTGCAGAATGGGCCTACACTCTCTGGAGTTTAGAAGGATGAGGTGATCTCATTAAAACATACTAGATTCTGAGGGCAGTTTTGGGATCTGTCTGTCCTACGAGGTGAGATTGAGTAGACTTGGCCTATATTCTCTAGAAGATCGAAGAATGAAAAGTGAACAGGGCTTGACAGGGTAGATGCAGGGAGGATGTTTCCCCCCGGGCTGGGGAGTCTAGAACCAGGGGTCACAGTCTCAGGATAAGGGGGCGGCCATTTAAGACAGAGATGAGGAGGAATTTCTTCAAATCAGAGGGTGGTGAATCTTTGGAATTCTCTGCCCCAGAGGGCTGTGGAGGCTCAGTCTGTGAGTATATTCAAGGCCGGGATCGAGAGATTTTTGGATATTACGGGAATCGAGAGATCGGGCGGGAAAGTGGAGTTGAGATCGAAGATCAGCCGTGATCTCATTGAATGGTGGAGCAGGCTCGAGGGGCCGAATGGCCGACTCCTGCTCCTAATTCTGATGTTGTTAACCTCTCTCTCCTCCTTCAGGATGCTCTTTAAATCTGCCTCTTCCACCAACCTGTTTTAATATCTCCTTATGTGGCTCGGTGTCAAATTTTGTCTGATAATCGCTCTTGTGAAGCGCCTCGGGTCGATTTACTGCATTAAAAGCGCTATATAAACGCAGGTTGTTGTTGTGGAGGGGTGAGAGATGTCACTCTTTGACCCCGAGAATCCCAATTTATTTTAATCGTGATTGTCGACCCCCTCACACAGCCTCGTTGTCAAACATCCCCCTCTTTTGACGTTGCTGTGGATTTTCTGGAAGAATTACAATGCCTCGAGGGGGTTTTTAATTCATGAGCGTGTGGCTTTGCAAATGTTTGTGTGGAAAGCAGTTTCTAGTAAACAAGCTGGTGGCTGAAATGAGTCATGGGGAGTTTTTACTTCACATTGTGCTGGCTGAGCGACTGAGGTCGTGGGTCACAGATTCTCGCCCACAACTCCCGCTTACCCTCCTGAGACGCAGCGTCAGGCGATTTTGAAGCCGATTTAGGAGGTGGAAAGATTGAGTGAGTGATGGATTGTGTCAGTATTCAGGGTAACGAAGAGCCTCCACCATCAACATCAACACCAGAGTGGCAGCAATTATATCACCCCTTTTAATGACCTCAAGACGTCCCAAAGCACCTTGCAGCCAAAGATGTACATTGTGAAGGTTAGTCATTGCTGTAAATTAGGAAACGCAGCGGCCAATTAGCTCACAGCCAGCTCCCACACACAGCAACGTGATAATGACCTGAACATCTGGGTTTTTTAGTGAGCGATAAACGTTGGCTCGAGGACACAGGTCTGCAATCCCCCGACTGTTCTTCCAATACTAGCCGTGGGATCTTTAGAGAACGTAACAATTAGGAGCAGGATTCGGGCCACATGGCCCCTCGAGCCTCCTCCACCATTTAATCTTCGACCTCAACTCCACTTTCCCTCAGTACTACCCCTCCAACAGTGCAGCACTCCCTCAGTACTGCCTCTCCGACAGTGCGGCACTCCCTCAGTATTGCCTCTCCGACAGTGCGGCACTCCCTCAGTACTGCCCCTCCGACAGTGCGGCACTCCCTCAGTACTGCCTCTCCGACAGTGCGGCACTCCCTCAGTACTGCCCCTCTGACAGTGCGGCGCTTCCTCAGTACTGCCCCTCCGACAGTACAGCACTCCCTCAGTACTGCCCCTCCGACAGTGCGGCACTCCCTCAGTACTGCTCCTCCAACAGTGCAGCACTCCCTCAGTACTGCCCCTCCAACAGTGCAGCACTCCCTCAGTACTGCCTCTCCGACAGTGCGGCACTCCCTCAGTACTGCCCCTCAGACAGTGCGGCGCTCCCTCAGTACCGCCCCTCCAACAGTGCAGCACTCCCTCAGTACTGCCTCTCCGACAGTGCGGCACTCCCTCAGTACTGCCCCTCTGACAGTGCGGCACTCCCTCAGTACTGCCCCTCCGACAGTGCTGCGCTCCCTCAGTACTGCCCCTCCGACAGTGCGGCGCTCCCTCAGTACTGCCCCTCCGACAGTGCGGCGCTCCCTCAGTACTGCCCCTCTGACAGTGCGGCACTCCCTCAGTACTGCCCCTCCGACAGTGCTGCGCTCCCTCAGTACTGCCCATCCGACAGTGCGGCGCTTCCTCAGTACTGCCCCTCCGACAGTGCGGTGCTCCCTCAGCACTGCCTCTCCGACAGTGCAGCGCTCCCTCAGTACTGCCCCTCCGACAGTGCGGCACTCCATCAGCACTGCCTCTCCGACAGTGCGGCACTCCCTCAGTACCGCCTCTCCGACAGTGCTGCGCTCCCTCAGTACCGCCCCTCCGACAGTGCGGCGCTCCCTCAGTACTGCCCCTCCAACAGTGCGGAGCTCCCTCAGTATGGCGCTCTCTCAAGACTGCCCCTCTGACAGTGCGGCACTCCCTCAATACTGCCCCTCCGACAGTGCGGCGCTCCCTCAGTACTGCCCCTCCGAAAGTACGGCACTCCCTCAGTACTGCCCCTCCGACAGTGTGGCGCTCCCTCAAGACTGCCCCTCCGACAGTGCGGTACTCCCTCAGTACTGCCCCTCCGAAAGTACGGCACTCCCTCAGTACTGCCCCTCCGACAGTGTGGCGCTCCCTCAAGATTGCCCCTCCGACAGTGCGGCCCTCCCTCAGTACTGCACCTCCAATAGTGCGGCACTCCCTCAGTACTGCCCCTCCAACAGTGCGGCGCTCCCTCAGTACTGCCCCTCCGACAGTGTGGTGCTCCCTCAGTTCTGCCCCTTCAACAGTTCAATGCTCCCTCAGTACTGCCCCTCCGACAGTGCGGCACTCCCTCAGTACTGCCCCTCCAACAGTGCGGCACTCCCTCAGCACTGCCCCTGCGACAGTGCGGCGCTCCCTCAATACTGCCCCTCTGACAGTGCGGCGCTCCCTCAGTACTACCCCTCCGACAGTGCGGCACTCCCTCAGTACTATCCCTCCGACAGTGCGGCACTCCCTCATTACTATCCCTCCGACAGTGCAGCACTCCCTCAATACTGCTCCTCCGACAGTGCGGCGCACCCTCAGTACTGCCCCTCCAACAGTGCAGCACTCCCTCAATACTGCCCCTCCGACAGTGCGGCACTCCCTCAGTACTATCCCTCTGACAGTGCGGCACTCCCTCAGTACTGCCCCTCCGACAGTGCGGCGCTCCCTCAGCACTGCCGCTCCGACAGTGCGGCGCTCCCTCAGCACCTCCCCTTCCGACAGTGCGGCGCTCCCTCAGCACGACCCCTCCGACAGTGCGGCGCTCCCTCAGCACTGCCCCTCCGACAGTGCGGCGCTCCCTCAGCACTATCCCTCCGACAGTGAGGCATTCCCTCTGTACTGCCCTTCCTACAGTGCGGCGCTCCCTCAGTACTGCCCCTCTGACAGTGCGGCACTCCCTCGGTACAGCCCCTCCGACAATGCGGCGCTCCCTCAGCACTGCCCCTCTGACAGTGCGGCGCTCCCTCAGTACTACCCCTCCGACAGTGCGGCACTCCCTCAATACTGCCCCTCCAACAGTGCGGCGCTCCCTCAGTACTGCCCCTCTGACAGTGCGGCACTCCCTTGGTATTGCCCCTCCGACAGTGCGGCGCTCCCTCAGCACTGCCCCTCTGACAGTGCGGCGCTCCCTCAGTACTGCCCCTCCGACAGTGCGGCACTCCCTCAGTACTACCCCTCCGACAGTGCGGCACTCCCTCAGTACTGCCCCTCCAACAGTGCGGCGCTCCCTCAGTACTGACCCTCTGACAGTGTGGCACTCCCTCGGTATTGCCCCTCCGACAGTGCGGCGCTCCCTCAGTACTGCCCCTCCGACAGTGCGGCACTCCCTCGGTATTGCCCCTCCGACAGTGCGGCACTCCCTCAGTACTATCCCTCCGACAGTGCGGCACTCCCTCAGTACTGCCCCTCCAACAGTGCGGCGCTCCCTCAGCACTTCCCCTTCCGACTGTGCGGCGCTCCCTCAGCACTACCCCTCCGACAGTGCGGCGCTCCCTCAGTACTGCCCCTCCGACAGTGCTGCGCTCCCTCAGCACTATCCCTCCGACAGTGAGGCACTCCCTCTGTACTGCCCTTCCGACAGTGCGGCGCTCCCTCAGTGCTGCCCCTCTGACAGTGCGGCACTACTTCGGTATTGCCCCTCCGACAATGCGGCGCTCCCTCAGCACTGCCCCTCTGACAGTGCGGCGCTCCCTCAGTACTGCCCCTCCGACAGTGCGGCACTCCCTCAGTACTACCCCTCCGACAGTGCGGCACTCCCTCAGTACTGCCCCTCCAACAGTGCGGCCCTCCCTCAGTACTGCCCCTCTGACAGTGCGGCCCTCCCTCAGTACTGCCCCTCCGACAGTGCGGCTCTCCCTCAGTACTGCCCCTCCGACAGTGCGGCACTCCCTTGGTATTGCCCCTCCGACAGTGCGGCGCTCCCTCAATACTGCCGCTCTGACTGTGCGTCGCTCCCTCAATACTGCCCCTCCGACAGTGCGGCACTCCCTTGGTATTGCCCCTCCGACAGTGCGGCGCTCCCTCAGCACTGCCCCTCTGACAGTGCGCCGCTCCCTCAGTACTGCCCCTCCGATAGTGCGGCACTCTCTCAGTACTACCCCTCCGACAGTGCGGCACTCCCTCAGTACTGCCCCTCCAACAGTGCGGCGCTCCCTCAGTACTGCCCCTCCGACAGTGCGGCGCTCCCTCAGTACTGCCCCTCCGACAGTGCGGCGCTCCCTCAGTACTGCCCCTCCGACAGTGCGGCACTCCCTCAATACTGCCCCTCCAACAGTGCGGCGCTCCCTCAGTACTGCCCCTCTGACAGTGCGGCACTCCCTTGGTATTGCCCCTCCGACAGTGCGGCGCTCCCTCAGCACTGCCCCTCTGACAGTGCGGCGCTCCCTCAGTACTGCCCCTCCGACAGTGCGGCACTCCCTCACTACTACCCCCCCGACAGTGCGGCACTCCCTCAGTACTGCCCCTCCAACAGTGCGGCACTCCCTCAGTACTGACCCTCTGACAGTGTGGCACTCCCTCGGTATTGCCCCTCCGACAGTGCGGCGCTCCCTCAGTACTGCCCCTCCGACAGTGCGGCACTCCCTCGTTATTGACCCTCCGACAGTGCGGCACTCCCTCAGTACTATCCCTCCGACAGTGCGGCACTCCCTCAGTACTGCCCCTCCAACAGTGCGGCGCTCCCTCAGCACTTCCCCTTCCGACTGTGCGGCGCTCCCTCAGCACTACCCCTCCGACAGTGCGGCGCTCCCTCAGCACTGCCCCTCCGACAGTGCGGCACTCCCTCAGTACTATCCCTCCAACAGTGCGGCACTCCCTCAGTACTGCCCCTCCAACAGTGCGGCGCTCCCTCAGCACTACCCCTCCGACAGTGAGGCACTCCCTCTGTACTGCCCTTCCGACAGTGCGGCGCTCCCTCAGTACTGCCCCTCTGACAGTGCGGCGCTCGCTCAGTACTGCCCCTCCGACAGTGCGGCACTCCCTCAGTACTACCCCTCCGACAGTGCGGCACTACTTCGGTAATGTCCCTCCGACAATGCGGCGCTCCCTCAGCACTGCCCCTCTGACAGTGCGGCGCTCGCTCAGTACTGCCCCTCCGACAGTGCGGCACTCCCTCAGTACTACCCCTCCGACAGTGCGGCACTCCCTCAGTACTGCCCCTCCGACAGTGCGGCACTCCCTCACTACTACCCCCCCGACAGTGCGGCACTCCCTCAGTACTGCCCCTCCGACAGTGCGGCGCTCCCTCAGTACTGCCCCTCCGACAGTGCGGCACTCCCTCACTACTACCCCCCCGACAGTGCGGCACTCCCTCAGTACTGCCCCTCCAACAGTGCGGCGCTCCCTCAGTACTGACCCTCTGACAGTGTGGCACTCCCTCGGTATTGCCCCTCCGACAGTGCGGCGCTCCCTCGGTACTGCCCCTCCGACAGTGCGGCGCTCCCTCAGTACTGCCCCTCCGACAGTGCGGCACTCCCTCACTACTACCCCCCCGACAGTGCGGCACTCCCTCAGTACTGCCCCTCCAACAGTGCGGCACTCCCTCAGTACTGCCCCTCCGACAGTGCGGCACTCCCTCAGTACTACCCCTCCGACAGTGCGGCACTCCCTCAGTACTGCCCCTCCGACAGTGCGGCGCTCCCTCAGTACTGCCCCTCTGACAGTGTGGCACTCCCTCGGTATTGCCCCTCCGACAGTGCGGCGCTCCCTCAGTACTGCCCCTCCGACAATGCGGCACTCCCTCGGTATTGCCCCTCCGACAGTGCGGCGCTCCCTCAGCACTGCCCCTCCGACAGTGCGGCACTCCCTCGGTATTGCCCCTCCGACAGTGCGGCGCTCCCTCAGTACTGCCCCTCCGACAGTGCGGCACTCCCTCAGTACTGCCCCTCCGACAGTGCGGCACTCCCTCGGTATTGCCCCTCCGACAGTGCGGCACTCCCTCGGTATTGCCCCTCCGACATTGCGGCACTCCCTCGGTATTGCCCCTCCGACGGTGCGGCACTCCCTCAGCACTGCCCCTCCGACAGTGCGGCACTCCCTCAGTACTGCCCCTCCGACAGTGCGGCGCTCCCTCAGTACTGCCCCTCCGACAGTGCGGCACTCCCTCAGTACTGCCCCTCCAACAGTGCGGCGCTCCCTCAGTACTGACCCTCTGACAGTGTGGCACTCCCTCGGTATTGCCCCTCCGACAGTGCGGCGCTCCCTCAGTACTGCCCCTCCGACAGTGCGGCGCTCCCTCAGTACTGCCCCTCCGACAGTGCGGCACTCCCTCACTACTACCCCCCCGACAGTGCGGCACTCCCTCAGTACTGCCCCTCCAACAGTGCGGCACTCCCTCAGTACTGCCCCTCCGACAGTGCGGCACTCCCTCAGTACTACCCCTCCGACAGTGCGGCACTCCCTCACTACTGCCCCTCCGACAGTGCGGCGCTCCCTCAGTACTGCCCCTCTGACAGTGTGGCACTCCCTCGGTATTGCCCCTCCGACAGTGCGGCGCTCCCTCGGTACTGCCCCTCCGACAGTGCGGCGCTCCCTCAGTACTGCCCCTCCGACAGTGCGGCACTCCCTCACTACTACCCCCCCGACAGTGCGGCACTCCCTCAGTACTGCCCCTCCAACAGTGCGGCACTCCCTCAGTACTGCCCCTCCGACAGTGCGGCACTCCCTCAGTACTACCCCTCCGACAGTGCGGCACTCCCTCAGTACTGCCCCTCCGACAGTGCGGCGCTCCCTCAGTACTGCCCCTCTGACAGTGTGGCACTCCCTCGGTATTGCCCCTCCGACAGTGCGGCGCTCCCTCAGTACTGCCCCTCCGACAATGCGGCACTCCCTCGGTATTGCCCCTCCGACAGTGCGGCGCTCCCTCAGCACTGCCCCTCCGACAGTGCGGCACTCCCTCGGTATTGCCCCTCCGACAGTGCGGCGCTCCCTCAGTACTGCCCCTCCGACAGTGCGGCACTCCCTCAGTACTGCCCCTCCGACAGTGCGGCACTCCCTCGGTATTGCCCCTCCGACAGTGCGGCACTCCCTCGGTATTGCCCCTCCGACATTGCGGCACTCCCTCGGTATTGCCCCTCCGACGGTGCGGCACTCCCTCAGCACTGCCCCTCCGACAGTGCGGCACTCCCTCAGTACTGCCCCTCCGACAGTGCGGCGCTCCCTCAGTACTGCCCCTCCGACAGTGCGGCACTCCCTCAGTACTGCCCCTCCAACAGTGCGGCGCTCCCTCAGTACTGACCCTCTGACAGTGTGGCACTCCCTCGGTATTGCCCCTCCGACAGTGCGGCGCTCCCTCAGTACTGCCCCTCCGACAGTGCGGCGCTCCCTCAGTACTGCCCCTCCGACAGTGCGGCACTCCCTCACTACTACCCCCCCGACAGTGCGGCACTCCCTCAGTACTGCCCCTCCAACAGTGCGGCACTCCCTCAGTACTGCCCCTCCGACAGTGCGGCACTCCCTCAGTACTACCCCTCCGACAGTGCGGCACTCCCTCACTACTGCCCCTCCGACAGTGCGGCGCTCCCTCAGTACTGCCCCTCTGACAGTGTGGCACTCCCTCGGTATTGCCCCTCCGACAGTGCGGCGCTCCCTCAGTACTGCCCCTCCGACAATGCGGCACTCCCTCGGTATTGCCCCTCCGACAGTGCGGCGCTCCCTCAGCACTGCCCCTCCGACAGTGCGGCACTCCCTCGGTATTGCCCCTCCGACAGTGCGGCGCTCCCTCAGTACTGCCCCTCCGACAGTGCGGCACTCCCTCAGTACTGCCCCTCCGACAGTGCGGCACTCCCTCGGTATTGCCCCTCCGACAGTGCGGCACTCCCTCGGTATTGCCCCTCCGACATTGCGGCACTCCCTCGGTATTGCCCCTCCGACGGTGCGGCACTCCCTCAGCACTGCCCCTCCGACAGTGCGGCACTCCCTCAGTACTGCCCCTCCGACAGTGCGGCGCTCCCTCAGTACTGCCCCTCCGACAGTGCGGCGCTCCCTCAGCACTGCCCCTCCGACAGTGCGGCGCTCCCTCAGTACTGCCCCTCCGACAGTGCGGCGCTCCCTCAGTACTGCCCCTCCGACAGTGCGGCGCTCCCTCAGCACTGCACTGGGTGTGTCAGCCTGGAATTTTGTGCTCAAGTCCCTGGAGTGGGACTTGAACCTCCGAGGCGAGTGCGGTAACCACTGAGCCCCGGCTGACACTGAGTGAAGTTTGGGTGGGGGCTGGGGGAGCTAAGTACCTGAGGGCCAACACCAGAGTTGGGGAGGTGCGGGGGTTGGAGAAGGCTTTATTGGGTGGGTTAAAGTATTTGAAGTTTGGTTTCAGTTATGTAAGCTGGGGGATTTCATTCTGTCATGAGGAAAGTGCTCAGATCATTTTGACTCGAACGTGGGAAACTCCATGCAAATGACTCGAGAATAAATACTTTGTTGACACAACCTTGACTGCCTCAGTTGCAGTCACATCGGAGCAGAATGGCAATAATCAGACTGCTTCTCGCTCTCTCGCTTTCCGTCGCGATCTCAGAGTCAGGTAAGAGCTGTTTCGTCGAGATGTTGCGAAGGGGCTGGATTGTTAGCGATACGTATTGTTTGTCCCAGATACGGTCCGTGCCGTCAATCTCCTGCCCTGACCCCGGCCCCCTCCCACGATCAGAAATGTTTGGATTTCTCGGGGAGGGTGAGGGCGCCGAAGTCTGATCGTTTGCGCCTCCTGTTACGACCGGGAGCATTGCCGCCACCGACTCCTGTTAAATTCGCCGGGGGTTTAGCGATGGCGCTACTGCGTTGCACCCCGGTCTCCTGCGCCCGGAGACGGTGATGTCATCACCTCAGCAGCGCCCCGGACCCTAAATTGGGTAACTCCCCCCCCCCCTCCCCTCCCCCACCCACAGCCAGCGCCCCCCCCCCCCCCACAGCCAGCCCCCCCCACCCCAACGCTGCCCTGGGCGATGACGGCGATGGCTTCAGCGGGCGGGCGGCCGCGAGAGGGGCGAACGTTAAAGGGGAGGCCACTTTTCCTGTGCGCCCCCCTTGTGTTGCCGTTCAGGACACGGGAAACCCGTGCCGCCATTGGTCAGCTCGAGAGCCAGGCTGGTCCTGGTGCTCCAGGTCGGGACCCTTTCATTAATGCAGAGATAGCATTCCCCTTTAATTCAGGGAAGGGCCCCTCCTCCAGGGCAGCGCTACGCGGCCCAGCGGGGGGGAGGGGAGGGGGTTACGGCTGACCTGTGATGGCGCTGGTCCCAGGGAGGTCCCAGGGCGCTCTGCCCTTTTGTGCGTGCTGAGCTCTCAGACAATCGTCAAAATAAACGGCACAGAGGGAGGCCATTCTGCCCTTTGTGTCTGCACCGGCCGGCAAAGTGCTCCCCAGCCATGAACTCATTGAATGGTGGTGCAGGCTCGAAGGGCCGAATGGCCTCCTCCTGCACCTATTTTCTATGTTTCTGTGTTAGTCCCACTTTCCAGCTCTCGGTCCGTAGCCCTGTGGGTTACGGCACTTCAGGTGCAGGTCCAAATGTGGTGATGGTTTCTGCCTCTACCACCCTTTCAGGCCGTGAGTTCCAGACCCCCACCACCCTCTGGGTGAGAAGCGTTCTCCTCAGTTCCCCTGCAATCCTCCCACCAATTACTCTAAACCTTTGTTCCCTAGTTATTGGCGTCCCTGCTAAGGGCAACAGGTCCTTCCTATCCAATCTCGCTTTTGCGGGGGGCCCAGGGTTTTTCTGCATGGGGGCTACCTCAGCCTAGGGGGTCCCACGTTCTTGTCGGGTCTCGTCGCCGATAGCGTGCAGAAACCAAGCGCAGGCAGCGGAAGGAGCGTGCGGCAAACCAGTCCCACCCTCCCCTTCCCTCAACCACTGTCTGTCCCACCTGTGACAGGGACTGTGGTTCCTGTATTGGACTGTTCAGCCACCTGAGGACTCATGTTAAGAGTGGAAGCAAGTCTTCCTCGATTGCGAGGGACTGAGGATGACGATGATACGCAGTCCGGGGGCACGTGCTCACGTTCTCTGATGAGACTGTGGCTGAAATTCTGGTGAAAGTTTATTTAAAGACTTGGGGCTTTCCAGCAGACAGCTGTGGGCATAGATTCTGCTGAAACACTCCAGAAATTCCCAGCGGGGTCCAATTTCATTCCACAAGTCCCTGATGCACAAAATTATGAAACTCCCTTATGTAAATCCCACCCCCAGAAAAAAATCCCCGGTACAACCAGCCTGGGCAATGACCAATAGAGAAAGGTAACTGAAGCGTCACACCGATGGGAGGGACTTTCTTGCTTTGTGATTCACCGAGGTTTCGATATCCCGCCCAGGGACTATTACAAAGAATTCTTCCTCTATTGCACAAAATTACACAGAATATCCAAACACCGGGGAGAACTCCCCTGCTCTTCTTCAAATAGTGGCCACGGGATCTTTTACACCCACCTGAGAGGGCAGACGGGGCCTCTTTTAACGTCTCATCTGAAAGACGGCCCCTCCGACAGTGTGGCGCTCCCTCAGTACTGCCCCTCCGACAGTGCGGCGCTCCCTCAGTACTGCCCCTCCGACAGTGCGGCACTCCCTCAGTACTGCCCCTCCGACAGTGCGGCGCTCCCTCAGTACTGCCCCTCCGACAGTGCGGCACTCCCTCAGTACTGCCCCTCCGACAGTGCGACGCTCCCTCAGTACTGCCCCTCCGACAGTGCGGCACTCCCTCAGTACTGCCCCTCTGACAGTGCGGCGCTCCCTCAGTACTGCCCCTCCGACAGTGCGGCGCTCCCTCAGTACTGTTCCTCCGACAGTGCAGGGCTCCCTCAGCACTGCCCCTCCGACAGTGCGGCGCTCCCTCAGTACTGCCCCTCCGACAGTGCGGCGCTCCCTCAGTACTGCCCCTCCGACAGTGCGGCGCTCCCTCAGTACTGCCCCTCCGACAGTGCGGCGCTCCCTCAGTGCTGCACTGTCAGAGGTGCCATCTTTCGGATGAGACATTAAACCGAGGCCCCGTCTGCCCCCTCAGGTGGATGTAAAAGATCCCACGGTACTATTTGGAAGAAGAGCAGGGGAGTTCTCGCCGGTGTCCTGGGGCCAATATTTATTCCTCAACCAACATCACTAAAACAGATGATCTGGGTCATTATCACATCGCTGTGTGTGGGAGCTTGCTGTGCGCAAATTGGTGTTTCCATTACAATAGTGACCACACTCCAAAAGTACTTCATTGGCTGTAAAGCGCTTTGGGACGTCCGTCTTTCTGACGAGTTGTTATGGGCCGTTGGGTGATGTGTTCACCGCGAGGCCTCGGTGACCCAGGTGCACCAACCAGTCCTTTACCGACCCACCTTTCTGCTCCCGACAGGGCACCTCACCTGTGAGAAGCGGCGATTCTCCCTGCGGGCATCTGCCGGCGACACTGCTCACCTGCCTTGCCTGTTCGCCTGGGTGGGCCCGGAGCCCTCGGAGTACATGGTGGTCTGGCGGCTGAGCCGGGGCGAGGAGGAGGGGCTGGCACACGGCCACGAGGGCCACACGGGCAGCACCGAGCATGGCCCCAGGTTCCGGGGCCGCACCAAGCTGGGCCAGGACTGGTTCGCCCGGGGAAACGCCAGCCTGAGCCTCGGGCAGCTGGGCCCGAGCGACGGAGGAACATACACATGTCGTATCACCACCATGAACCCATACCAGGGAGAGGAGTGCGCAGAGGTGACCTTATCTGTAGACAAAGGTGAGTGAAGCTGCTCTCCAGGAACTCCCTCCACCAACAGTCCCAGCGAGTATTCATACCCTCAGTTTCACATTCTCATCCTGGTGCCTCCCCCCTGCCGAAAACCCTCTCCCCCACTCCCTATCTCCGTAACCCCTCCCCCCATATACCCCTCCCTATCTCCGTAACCCCTCCCCCCATATACCCCTCCCTATCTCCGTAACCCCTCCCCCCATATATCCCTCCCTATCTCCGTAACCCCTCCCCCATATAACCCTCCCTATCTCCGCAAACCCCCCCCCATATAACCCTCCCTATCTCCGTAACCCCTCCCCCCATATACCCCTCCCTATCTCCGTAACCCCTCCCCCCATATACCCCTCCCTATCTCCGTAACCCCTCCCCCCATATATCCCTCCCTATCTCCGTAACCGCTCCCCCATATAACCCTCCCTATCTCCGTAACCCCTCCCCCATATAACCCTCCCTATCTCCGCAAACCCCCCCCCATATAACCCTCCCTATCTCTGTAACCCCTCCCCCATATAACCCTCCCTATCTCCGTAACCCCTCCCCCATATAACCCTCCCTATCTCCGTAACCCCTCCCCCCATATACCCCTCCCTATCTCCGTAACCCCTCCCCCATATAACCCTCCCTATCTCCGTAACCCCTCCCCCCATATACCCCTCCCTATCTCCGTAACCCCTCCCCCCATATAACCCACCCTATCTCCGTAACCCCTCCCCCATATAACCCTCCCTATCTCCGTAACCCCTCCCCCCATATACCCCTCCCTATCTCCGTAACCCCTCCCCCCATATACCCCTCCCTATCTCCGTAACCCCTCCCCCCATATAACCCTCCCTATCTCCATAACCCCTCCCCCATATAACCCTCCCTATCTCCGTAACCCCCCCCCCCCATATAACCCTCCCTATCTCTGTAACCCCCGCCATATACTCCTCCCTATCTCCGTAACCCCTCCCCCATATAACCCTCCCTATCTCTGTAACCCCCCCATATACTCCTCCCTACCTCTGTAACCCCTCCCCCATATAACCCTCCCTATCTCCGTAACTCCCCCCCATATAACCCTCCCTATCTCTGTAACCCCCCCATTTACTCCTCCCTATCTCCTTAACCCCCACCATTTAACCCTCCCTATCTCCGTAACCCCCCCCATATAACCCTCCCTATCTCCTTAACCCCTCTGCCCATATAACCCTCACTATCTCTGTAACCCCCCCCCCCCCATATAACCCTCCCTATCTCTGTAAACCCCTCCACCCCTCCCTATCTCTGTAACATATCAACCTCCAACCCTCCCTATCTCTGTAACCCCCTCCAGCCCCTACACCCTCCCTATCTCTGTAACCTCCTCCAGCCCCTACACCCCTCCCTATCTCTGTAACCCCCTCCAGCCCCTACACCCCTTCCTATCTCTGTAACCTCCTCCCCCCTCCCTATAATCCCCTCCAGCCCCTACACCCCTCCCTATCTCTGTAACCTCCTCCAGCCCCTACACCCCTCCCTATCTCTGTAACCTCCTCCAGCCCCTACACCCTCCCTATCTCTGTAACCTCCTCCAGCCCCTACACCGCTCCCTATCTCTGTAACCCCCTCCAGCCCCTACACCCCTCCCTATCTCTGTAACCCCCTCCAGCCCCTACACCCCTCCCTATCTCTGTAACCCCCTCCAGCCCAACAACCGCCCTATCTCTGCACTCCTCCAATTCTGCCCTCCTGACCATCCCTGATTATAATCGCTCCACCATCGGTGGCCGTGCCTTCTGTTGCCTGGGCCCCAAGCTCTGGAACTCCCTCCCTAAACCTCTCTGCCTTTAAGGCCCTCATTAAAACCTACCTCATTATCTAATAACCTTCCTGTGAAGTGCCTTGAGACGTTTTACTACATTAAAGGTGCGATATAAATGCCAATCACTGTTGACTACTTTTAGCTGACAGGAGCTGTAACTGTGGCTCAGGGGTATCACCCTTGTTCCTGAGTCAGAAGGTTGTGGGACTTGAACCCACAACTTTCTGACTCAGAGGCGCGTGCTACCCCACCGAGTCACAAGGGACACCCACTGTGGCAGCGAGTTCCACATTCTCACCGCCCTCTGGGTAACGAAGTTTCTCCTGAATTCCCCATTTGGTTTCTGGGTGACTATCTGATATTGATGGCCCCTAGTTATACTCTTCCCCACAAGTGGAGACACTCTCCCCTCCATCAAAACCTTTCAGCATTTTAAAGACCGCTATTAGGTCACCCCTCTGGGAAAATAAAATAGGAATATAGGATTGGGAGGAGGCCCATTCAGCCCCTCGAGTCCGTTACATTAGGAACAGGAGGAGACCCATTCAGCCCCTCGAATCCGTTACACAGGAACAGGAGGAGGCCCATTCAGCCCCTCGAGCCTGTTACACAGGAACAGGAGGAGGCTATTCAGCCCCTCGAGCCTGTTACACAGGAACAGGAGGAGGCCCATTCAGCCCCTCGAGCCTGTTACACAGGAACAGGAGGAGGCCATTCAGCCCCTCGAGCCTGTTACACAGGAACAGGAGGAGGCCCATTCAGTCCCTCGAGCCTGTTACACGGGAACAGGAGGAGGCCCATTCAGCCCCTCGAGCCTGTTACACAGGAACAGGAGGAGGCCTATTCAGCCCCTCGAGCCTGTTACACAGGAACAGGAGGAGACTCATTCAGCCCCTCGAGCCTGTTACACAGGAACAGGAGGAGGCCCATTCAGCCCCTCGAGCCTGTTACACAGGAACAGGAGGAGGCCCATTCAGCCCCTCGAGCCTGTTACACAGGAACAGGAGGAGGCCCATTCAGCCCCTCGAGCCTGTTACACAGGAACAGAGGAGGCCCATTCAGCCCCTCGAGCCTGTTACACAGGAACAGGAGGAGGCCGTTCAGCCCCTCGAGCCTGTTACACAGGAACAGGAGGAGGCCATTCAGCCCCTCGAGCCTGTTACACAGGAACAGGAGGAGGCCCATTCAGCCCCTCAAGCCTGTTCTGCCACTCAATGAGATCATGGCTGATCTGTGACCAAACTCCACACACCCGCCTTTGGTCCATATCCCTTAATACCTTTGGTTAACAGAAAGCTATCAGGCTCCAATTTAAACTTAACAGTTGATCCAGCATCAGTTTCTGTTTGTGGAAGAGAGTTCCACCCTTTGTGTGTAGGACTGTTTCCTCATTTCCCCCCTGAAAGGTCTGGTCTAATTTATCGACTGTGCCCCTAGTCCCAGACTCCCCTTGTCTTTTCAGGAGAAAATGATGCACCTTCTCTACAATTACAGGACCAGGAGGGTCGGACGTGGGGAACTCCAGGAGTGATCAGGTTGTCGACAAACAGCTGCAAGGTGCGGGTAATTCCACGGCGGTGATGGAGACAGAGCGTGAAGAGACCGCAAGTCACAATCCGGATCCGGGGCGAGAACCCGGAGCGGGGAACGGGAGCGGCCGGAGCAGATCCAGACTCCCTCTGCTCATTGTTGTGGTGCCAATCCTTCTGTTCCTCTGCGTCATCTGCGCCCGCTGATCCCCAGGACCAAAGTCCGGAGACACGGTGGGATTCCGGTGAGTCCTTGCAACCCCCTCCCCCTCCGCCCATCCCCCAAAGCGAGGGTCCTCGGCGGCGGTGAACGGCATACGTCCTCTGCTGCCGTCAAACGCTCGCAATTGGAGCACGGGTTACCTGGGACAGATTGATTCCTGAATGCCCCATTTCTCGGGGGCGTGGGCAAGGCCAGCGTTAATTGCCTGTCCTCAGTTGCCCTCGGTTCGGTACGACTGAGTGTCTCGCTGGGCCATTCCAGAGGGGCAGTTAATGGTCAACCACATGGCTGTGGGTCTGGAGTCACCTATAGGCCAGTGTGGGGTAAGGGCAGCAGATTTCCTTCCCTAAAGGGGCATTAGCGAACCAGAGGTTTTTTTTTACGACAATCCAACAGCTTTACGGTCACTATGACCAATACCAGCTTTTTAATTCCAGATTTAATTAACTGAATTTAAATGATTAAACTAACTGCGATGTATTTGCTCCGTGGGTTCTTTGCTTAAGAATCCAAAGCAACACATTGCTATTCAGAACTAGTTGGTTTATGAGCAAAGGGTTTAACAATCACACGACACATTACCAGTTCATCCACCAGGCTCACGACCACCTGCCCCATCCCCCGAACCCAACTGGCCGGGGTTTTATTGAGTCTTGTGAACATCACGTGACTGGCTAAGCTACTCCCACCTCAACAGATCTACAACTGTTTTAGCAGAACCTTAATCAAGTGCCCCCCTTTTGGCCACAAATTAACAATTTAAAACTGTAACGATAAACCTTTCATCAAATTGAAATTCAGTTGCTGGGTGTGATGATGCACTCCAGTCCCTCCAGCGCCCACCTCTCGCGGAAAGCCGCGAGCGTACCGGTGGACACCGCGTGCTCCATCTCCAGGGACACCCTGGCGCGGATGTAACCGCGGAAGAGAGGCAGGCAGTCGGGCTGATGGCCCCCTTGGCCGTGCCCAGGAGCAGTCCTACGAGGAGGCCTTCGGACCTGCCCGCTCCCCTCCGCACAGGGTGCCCAAAGATCAGGAGTGTGGGACTGAAGTGCAACAGATCTACAACCCTGTGAGCATCCTCTCACATGCATACATTACATTAACCGTGGTGGGATTTGACTCATGTCTCTGGATTATTAGTCTAGTGGCATAACTATTAAATTATTGTACCCCAATTTACCCCCCACCCCGTCCGGAAGGCACTGACCCGGGAATATCCCACCCAAGCGACTGCACTCTGTGCGCAAGCCCAGACGGCGAGCGTTGGTCGACTATTTGACTGCGTGGTGCAATGCAGACTCGCCCGATAGTCCTCCATCCGCCATCCTCGCTCAAAAGGCTTTTCAACAGCAGTAACTAGATGGTGGTCGGCATTGCTGTTTGTGGGAGCTTGCTGTGCGCTAATTTGCGTCCGCGTTTCCTGCATTACAGCCGCGACCAGTGTTCCCTGTGGGCCGCGTGATGCTCTCGGGGGGGAAGTCCCGCGCAGCCAATTAAAGGGGAAAGCCACACGTGCCCAGAATTTTGACCCATTAAAAGCACCGCTCAGCCCCAAAAAAACAATTCAATGGATCACCATCGTAGTCAGTCCCTCGGAATCGAGGAAGACTTGCTTCCACTCCTGAAGTGAGTCCTTCGGTGACTGAACAGTCCAATACGGGAACCACAGTCCCCTGTCACAGGTGGGACAGACAGTGGTTGAGGGAAGGGGAGGGTGGGACTGGTTTGCCGCACGCTCCTTCCGCTGCCTGCGCTTGGTTTCTGCACGCTGTCGGCGACGAGACTCGAGGTGCTCAGCGCCCTCCCGGATGCACTTCCTCCACTTAGGGCGGACTGGTCTTTGGGCCATGGACTCCCAGGTGTCGGTGGGGATGTTGCACTTTATCAGGGAGGCTTTGAGGGTGTCCCTGTAACGTTTCCTCTGTCCACCTGGGGCTCGCTTGCCGTGAAGGAGTTCCGAGTAGAGCGCTTGCTTTGGGAGTCTCGTGTCGGGGGCATGCGGACAATGTGGCCCTGCCCAGCGGAGCTGGTCGAGTGTGGTCAGTGCTTCGATGCTGGGGATGTTGGCCTGGTTGAGGACGCCAACGTTGGTGCGTCTGTCCTCCCAGCGACAGTGACCACACTTTTAAAGTACTTCTTATCCCGTGAAGTGCTTTGAGATGTCCTGAGGTCGTGAAAGGTGCTATATAAATGCGATTTCTTTCTTTCTTACAACCCAGGAGTTTAAGTCCTCTGTCAGGACAGCTAGGCTCCATCTTGCCTCGATTAGCGGTTTGCGAGTCTGATTGTGATCATTTACGTTGCAGGTTTGGAACCGAGTCCAGCAAAGTGCGGATAATTCGGATGCCCTCCGAGACCACCTGCCACCCCCGACACGCTGCCTCCGCGAAGGCCCTTCTGTCTGATGTAGGCCGTGGGGCATCAGCGTGGGTTTCGGGGCCTGCTACCAGCCACCGACGCATCAAGCCCGGCTCCGGCCCTCCCTCACAGCCCGAGCGTCTGACGGATTGCCAACCCACGGCTGGCTCGGCCGAGGGGGAGGGGAGGGGAAGGGGGGGCACCTTGGTGGATCTGCAGCAGCCTGTGTGCCCTCTGAACCCCGACCCCTCCAGCGGACGCAAGCACCAATCACGCACCAAGCTCCACGGTCAAGGGCCTGGGCCGAGTCTCACGGCGGGACCTCCAGCTCTCCAGGATTTGAACACTCGGGGAATTCTCCCGGACACTGCGGGGAGGAAACACTCAAAAAGACGTTAAAAATAATTGTACGTTTCTCCGGCCCATTATCTTTCAACACTTTTGTTTATTAGATATCAGAATATTGGAGATGGTGATGGGGGCGGGGCAGGGGAAGAGGCCGATTGACTGACAGTCAAGGATGAGCCGATTGGCCGTGGGTAGGCGGGGCCTGGCAGCGACAAACCTGCCGGGCGGCCAATGGCGGGAGTGTGGGTGGGGGGGGGGGGGGGGGGCGTGGCGTTCGCAGGCAGGAGGTCATGTGACCAAACCCTCCCAGGAATCGGTCCAATTAGAAGTGACAACCCAAACTTTGGCAGCACTTTGGCACTTTATTGCGAGGACCCTCGGCAGGCCCCGAGGGAGCCTTTTCTTATTTATTTAATTTATTTACCGCAACGCTGCCTCAGAAAATGGGCCGGACTCCATTTTCGACGCTGTAATGCATGCTCACAGGGCCCTAGAGCTGTTGCACTTCAGTCCCACGCTCCTGATCTTTGGGACACCCTGTGCGGAGGGGAGCGGGTAGGTCCGAGGGCCTCCTCGTAGGACTGCTCCTGGGCCTGGCCAAGGGGGTCATCAGCCGGTCCAGGCAGCGGGCGGTCGAGGGGGTCGTTCAGCCCGACTGCCTGCCTCTCTTCCGCGGTTACGTCCGAGCCAGGGTGTCCTTGGAGATGGAGCACGCGGTGTCCACCGGTACGCTCGCGGCCTTCCGCGGGAGGTGGTTGCCGGAGGGAGTGGAGTGCATCATTTCAACCGGGTATAGAATTTTAATTTGATTTAATTTAACTTGATTCGACAAAGTTTCTCTTTATGTTAAATTATTAATTTGTGTTTTGTTGCCCTCAAAAAAAAAACAAGAGGGCACTTGAAGGAAGGTTTCTACAAAAATAGTTGTAGAGCTGTTGAGGTGGGAGTGGCTTAGCAAGTCACGTGATGTTCACAAGACTCAATAAATCCCCGGCCAGTTGGGTTCGGGGGATCCACGATGGGGCAGGTGGTTGTGAGCCTGGTGGATGAACCGCTAATGTGTCGTGTGATTGTTAAACCTTCGCTAATAAACCAACTGGTTCTTGATAGTGATGTGTTGCTATTAATTCTTGAGCAAAGAACCCAGGAAACGATTACATTACAGACACTACGGGCGTTACTTTGAAATGATTTTAAGTTCCCACATTTCCCGGGATTGCTCTAATGACTCTCCCTCACACACCGACCCCCTTGCCGGCCAGCAGCCGTTGGATGACACGACCGCGATGCCTTCTGTTGTCGAATTGTCCGGCGGCGCGAACAAAATGGGAGCGCGAGGATCCGTCGTCGGATTGCTTTCTGCTTTTCGAAAGGCAGCGGAATCCGGAGCCAATTTTGGGGACGGCTGCATCGCGGAGCATAGTTTGTGAGGTCAGAATCCAGACCTCAGGGTGTGGGCTGATCGGTCACGGAAGGTTCAATCGCTGCGGGGAACGACGGGGCAGCAATAGATGCTCGCACGGTGTACTGGGGGCGAGGGGGGCGACTGGCTCTGCCGCTTTCACTTTCACTGGATGAAGTGTTGTGCCTTTAAAGACACTATTACTGAATTATCTCTCTCTCTGCCTGTATGAGTCACGGCTTGTATTCAGAGCCTCTCGCTCACACGCCCACAATCTCCAACCAGTGACTCACCCTCTCACAGACACTCTCCTTATCCAAACACTCACTGCTGGCATGTTCTCCCCTCCAATACTCCCGTTAATTTTTTTATCTGTACATGGCGCCTTTAAGGGGGTGCGTGACCCATCAACATTCCCGCGCAGTCACATTCCTTTTCTATTTAAAAGCAGATGAGACGTCTGCACTGCCGCATGTCCACGCATCTTAACGGGCATATTCCTCCCCTCCTCTCTGTTTCTCTCTCGTTACCCTCTCTCCCCTCTCCCTCTCTCTCCCTCTCTCTCCCCTCTCCCTCTCTCTCTCTTCTCCCCCTCTCTCCCCTCTCCCTCTCACCTCTCTCTCTCTCTCCCCCTCTCTCCCCTCTCCCCTCTCTCCCCTCTCCCTCACTCTCCCCTCTCCCTCTCCTCTCCCCTCTCCCTCTCTCTCTCTCTCCCTCTCTCTCACCTCTCCCCTTCTCACCTCTCCCTCTCTCTCTTCCTCCCCCTCTCTCCCTCTCCCTCTCTCTCCCTCTCCTCCCTCTCTCTCTCTTCTCCCTCTCTCTCACCTCTCCCTCTCTCTCTCTCTCACTCTCTCTCCCCTCTCCCTCTCTCTCACCTCTCCCTCTCTCTCACCTCTCCCTCTCCCTCCACCTCTCCCTCACTCTCTTCTCCCTCTCTCTCCCCTCTCCCTCTCTCTCTCTTCTC
>NC_091996.1:98771073-98836073 GCF_044704955.1 Pristiophorus japonicus
GGGGGAGGGGAGGGGGAGGGAGGAGGAGGTGGGGAGGGGAGAGGGGGAGGGGAGGTGGGGAGGGGAGAGGGGGAGGGGGAGGGGAGGGGGAGGGGAGGAGAGGGGGAGAGGAGGGGAGAGGAGGAGGGGGAGGGGAGAGGAGGTGGGGGAGGGGAGAGGAGGTGGGGGAGGGGAGAGGAGGTGGGGGAGGGGAGGAGAGGAAGGGAGGGGAGGGAGGAGGGGAGGGAGGGGGGAGGGAGGGGAGGGGGAGAGGGGGAGAACGGTTTCTACATTAGATGGGGTAGAGGGGGATCTCTCCAGGGTTTCACTAACTGAGGTATTGTGGGCTGTGTGTTGGATGTGACAGTATCTGAGATGCTTTAACCATTTTCCCTCTCGCTCAGCCCTGATCAATGGCAATAAATTCCAAGTGATCCAGCCGTTCTCCCTGCAGGCTGATGAAGGGGAGTCGGTCCTTATCCCCTGCAGGTTCACTTACCCAGAAAACCCTCCAGCCCAGACACATTGACATTTCTTGGAGAAGAAATCAATTTCACGGGGAATTTATATTCAACCAATCAAACTATTACACTCACGCTGATTACCAAGGACGGATTAAATTCTCGGGCTATCCATATTCGTTCAACACCGGCTCCATCCACATAAATCAACTGAAAGAAGTGACTCGACTCGGTATTTCTGTCGTGTGGACGTATCGGGACCTCGACACGAGGAATGGCAAAATATCCATGGGACCTTCCTCACAGTACACGGTAAATAGCCCTCCGACTCCCCGTGTTTCTCACTCCAAACTTTCATTACACACCCCTTTCATTTAGTTTGAATGTTGAGGTCCAGCAATACCTCGATTTAAAATTCCCATCCTTGTTTTCAACACCCCTCCCTATCTCTGTAACCTCCTCTAGCCCTACACCCCTCCCTATCTCTGTAACCTCCTCCAGCCCTATACCCCTCCCTATCTCTGTAACCTCCTCCAGCCCTACACCCCTCCCTATCTCTGTAACCTCCTCCAGCCCTATACCCCTCCCTATCTCTGTAACCTCCTCCAACCCTACACACCTCCCTATCTCTGTAACCCCCTCCAGCCCTACACCCTCCATATCTCTGTAACCCCCTCCAGCCCTACACCCCTCCCTATCTCTGTAACCTCCTCCAGCCCTACACCCCTCCCTATCTCTGTAACCCCCACCCCCCGTCTAGCCCCTACACCCCTCCCGATCTCTGTAACCCCCTCCAGCCCCTACACCCCTCCCTATCTCTGCAACCTCCACCAGCCCTACACCCCTCCCTATCTCTGTAACCTCCTCCAGCCCCTACACCCCTCCCTATCTCTGTAACCTCCTCCAGCCCCTACACCCCTCCCTATCTCTGTACCCCCCTCCTGCACCACACCCCTCCCTATCTCTGTAATCCCCTCCAGCCCCTACACCCCTCCCTATCTCTGTACCCCCTCCAGCCCTATAACCTCTCCCTATCTCTGTACCCCCCTCCTGCACCACACCCCTCCCTATCTCTGTAATCCCCTCCAGCCCCTACACCCTCCCTATCTCTGTAACCCCCTCCAGCCCTACACCCCTCCCTATCTCTGTAACCTCCTCCAGCCCCTACACCCCTCCCTATCTCTGTAACCCCCCCGTCTAGCCCCTACACCCCTCCCTATCTCTGTAACCCCCCCGTCTAGCCCCTACACCCCTCCCGATCTCTGTAACCCCCTCCAGCCCCTACACCCCTCCCTATCTCTGTAACCCCCTCCAGCCCTACACCACTCCCTATCTCTGTTCCCTCCTGCAGCCCCTACACCCCTCCCTATCTCTGCAACCTCCACCAGCCCTACACCCCTCCCTATCTCTCTAGCCTCCTCCAGCCCCTACACCCCTCCCTATCTCTGAAACTTCCTACACCCCTCCCTATCTCTGTAACCTCCTCCAGCCCTATAACCCTCCGAGATTTCTGCACTCCTCCAATTCTGCCCTCTTGAGCATCCCCCGATTCCCATCGCTCCACCATCGGTGGCCGTGCCTTCAGCTGCCTGGGCCCCAAGCTCTGGAACTCCCTCCCTAAACCTCTCTGCCTCGCTCTCCTCCTTTAAGACACCCTTCAAAACCTACCTCTTTGACCAAGTTTTTATAGTCACCTGCCCTGATATCTCCTTTTGGGGCTCGGTGTCAAATTCTGTCTGATAACACTCCCGCGAAGCACCTAGGGATTTTGACTACATCAAAGGCGCAATATAAATGCTCGTTGTTGTTGGTGTAATATTCTGGCCTGTGATTTGCCGATGAATTTTTTAAAAACACTTCAAGTCAGTTTTCTGCCAATCAGATGCCAAATTTGCAAGAGGTGGGGGTCGAGATCCAACATGGCCTTCAGAAACAAACTTTAGTGTATTTACTTCACGGGTTCGTTGCTTAAGAGTTCACAGCTACATCATTATTGTCAAGAACTAGCTGGTTTATGAACAAAGGTTTAACAATCAAACTGAACTCGACCAGTTCATCCACCAGGCTCATTGTGGGGAAACTGAACCCAACTGGCTGGGGTTTTATTGATTCTTGGGAACATCATGTGACTGGCTAAGCCACTCCCAACTCAACAGCTCCACAACTATTTTTGTAGAAAACAATTAAATCAAATGCCCTCTGATTAAAGTGGGGGACACACCAAAGACTTTCAAACAAGTGCCCCCCCTTTTTTTTAGGGCACTAAAACCACAAATTATACAAGTGCCCCACTGGCTAAAAGGGGGGGGGGGGGGCACTAAAACCGGCACAATAAACAACTTAAACTTTAGACATTTAAAATCAAATTAAAATTTGGTTGCCGGGAGTGATGATGCACTCCAGTCCCTCCGGCGCCCACCTCTGGCGGAAGGCCGCGAGCGTACCGGTGGACACCGCGTGCTCCATCTCCAGGGACACCCTGGCTCGGATGTAACCGCGAAAGAGAGGCAGGCAGTCGGGCTGAACGACCCCCTCGACTGCCCGCTGCCTGGACCGGCTGATGGCACCCTTGGCCAGGCCCAGGAGCAGTCCTATGAGGAGGCCCTCGGACCTACCCGCCTCCCCTCCGCACAGGGTGCCCAAAGATCAGGAGCATGGGACTGAAGTGCAGCCAGAATTTGAGGAGCAGCCCCTTCAAATATTGGAATAGGGGCTGCAACCTCGCACACTGCACATACACGTGGAACACGGACTCCCCCAGACCGCAGAAATTACAGGCGGCCTGGGAGCCCGTGAACAGATGTAAAAACTAATTGCACGGGACTGCTCCGTGCAACACCCTACAGGCCAAGTCCCCAATAAATAGTGGGAGGACTCCCGCGTAGAGTGCACTCCATTGGGGTCCCCCGCCTCCTCCGGACGACAAAATATCATCAGAGGCAGTCCCTCGAAGTCGAGGAAGACTTGCTTCCACTCTGAAAATGAGTTCGTAGCTGCAAGAGAAATGCCGGGAACAGCACCAACCCTTGTACATGGCCTTTGACCTTACAAAGGCCCTTGATACTGTTAACCAAGAGGGACTATGGAGCATCCTCCTCCCCAAAAGTTTGTCGCCATCCTCCATCTGCTCCACGATGGCATGCAAGCCACGATCCTGACCAACAGATCCACCACAGACCCAATCAACGTCCCGAAACCTCTCCGCCTCTCTCTCCTCCTTCAAGATGCTCCTTAAAACCCACCTCTTTGACCCAGCTTTTGGTCACCTGCCCGAATTTCTCCTTATGCGGCTCAGTATAAAATTCTTTATCCCATAATACTCCTGTGAAGCGCCTTAGGATGAGTGGGACTCGTTGCGAGTTAGGACACGGGGCAGTGAGCACGGGGTGATGGGTGAGTGGGACTCGGTGCGAGTTAGGACACGGGGCAGCGAGCACAGGGGGTGATGGGTGAGTGGGACTGGGTGTGAGTTAGGACACGGGGCACAGGGGGTGATGGGTGAGTGGGACTGGGTGTGAGTTAGGACACGGGGCACAGGGGGTGATGGGTGAGTGGGACTCGGTGTGAGTTAGGACACGGGGCAGCGAGCACAGGGGGTGATGGGTGAGTGGGACTGGGTGTGAGTTAGGACACGGGGCAGCGAGCACAGGGGGTGATGGGTGAGCGGGACTGGGTGCGAGTTAGGACACGGGGCAGCGAGCACAGGGGGTGATGGGTGAGTGGGACTGGGTGTGAGTTAGGACACGGGGCAGCGAGCACAGGGGGTGATGGGTGAGTGGGACTGGGTGTGAGTTAGGACACGGGGCAGCGAGCACAGGGGGTGATGGGTGAGCGGGACTGGGTGCGAGTTAGGACACGGGGCAGCGAGCACAGGGGGTGATGGGTGAGTGGGACTGGGTGTGAGTTAGGACACGGGGCAGCGAGCACAGGGGGTGATGGGTGAGCGGGACTGGGTGTGAGTTAGGACACGGGGCACAGTGGGTGATGGGTGAGTGGGACTGGGTGTGAGTTAGGACACGGGGCAGCGAGCACAGGGGGTGATGGGTGAGCGGGACTGGGTGTGAGTTAGGACACGGGGCACAGTGGGTGATGGGTGAGTGGGACTGGGTGTGAGTAAGGACACGGGGCACAGGGGGTGATGGGTGAGTGGGACTGGGTGTGAGTTAGGACACGGGGCACAGGGGGTGATGGGTGAGTGGGACTGGGTGTGAGTTAGGACACGGGGCAGTGAGCACAGGGGGTGATGGGTGAGTGGGACTGGGTGCGGGTTAGGACACGGGCAGCGAGCACAGGGGGTGATGGGTGAGTGGGACTCGGTGCGAGTTAGGACACGGGGCAGCGAGCACAGGGGGTGATGGGTGAGTGGGACTGGGTGCGGGTTAGGACACGGGCAGCGAGCACAGAGGGTGATGGGTGAGCGGGACTCGGTGCGAGTTAGGACACGGGGCAGTGAGCACAGGGGGTGATGGGTGAGTGGGACTGGGTGCGGGTTAGGACACGGGCAGCGAGCACAGGGGGTGATGGGTGAGTGGGACTGGGTGCGGGTTAGGACATGGGGCACAGGGGGTGATGGGTGAGCGGGACTCGGTGCGAGTTAGGACACGGGGCAGCGAGCACAGGGGGTGATGGGTGAGTGGGACTGGGTGCGGGTTAGGACATGGGGCACAGGGGGGTGATGGGTGAGCGGGACTCGGTGCGAGTTAGGACACTGGGGCAGCCGAGTTTTGGATCACCTGTAGTTTACGGAGGGTGGAATGTGGGAGGCCGGCCAGGAGTGCGCTGGAATAGTCAAGTCTGGATGAGGGTTAAAGGTGCTATATAAATATAAGTTGTTATTGTTGAGAATGAACAGATGGGCAGGTGGTTAGAGTAAAGTGGCTGTGTATTTCTCTGCCTTAGAACGGCGACATATTGCTGCAAGCAGTGCCGGAAGCAGTGCCGGAGACCCCCTCAGACACACGGACGAAGACAGCCGGGTGCTGATCACTATCGGATGCTGCTCGCTGCTGGTGCTATTTATTGGCCTCGGTCTGATCGCCTCAGTTTGCATGTGGAAGAGGAGGAAGAGAGGTGAGAGCCATCTTCCCTCTCACTGGGTGCCTGCCGTGACCTGGGTGCTCTTCATCCACCCCCCCCGGAGGGGGCGGGGCGCCACGAGGGTTGGCGCATTGGGCGACCAATGAGGGGCGGGGGGCGGAGCCTGGGCGGTTGGAGGCGGGAGGGTCATGTGACCAATGTTCCGGCTGACAGGTCCAGGTGTGTTCTCCAAACTGGGGCTGGACACAGAGAGGGGCAGGAGGGGCAGGGAATGGAGTTAAACCGCGGGAAGCTCAGTCACGGTGAGATTAACAATAATCGTCAAAAATCGTTTTCTCTCTGCAGCGCCTTCCACGTGCACCGGATGCAGCAGCCAATTAGCGCACAGCAAGCGGCCACGTGATAATGACCCAGACTGTCTGTTTTAGTGGTGTTTGAGGGATAAATACTGGCCCTGGGATTCCGCCCATACTCTGCGTCAAAATATCACCATACATCCACCCGAGAGAGCAGACTGACCCGAGAGGGGAGGGGGAGGGGGAGAGTGGGGGGGGGGGGAGAGAGTGGGGGGGGGGGGGGGGAGAGAGTGGGGGGGGGGGGGAGAGTGGGGGGGAGAGTGGGGTGGGGGGGGTGGAGAGGAGAGGGGAGAGTGGGGTGGGGGAGGAGAGTGGGGGGGGGTGGGGGGAGAGGGGAGAGTGGGGGGGGGGGAGAGTGGGGGGGGGGGGGAGGGGAGAGTGGGGGGGGTGGAGAGTGGGGGGGAGGGGGGAGGGGTGGAGAGTGGGGGGGAGGGGGGAGGGGTGGAGAGTGGGGGGGGAGAGGGGAGGGTGGGGGTGGGGGGAGGGGAGAGGGGAGAGTGGGGTGGGGGAGGAGAGTGGGGGGGGGGGGGGTGGAGAGTGGGGGGGGGAGGGTGGAGAGGAGAGGGGAGAGTGGGGGGGGGGAGAGTGGGGGGAGAGGGGAGAGTGGGGGGGGGGGGGGTGGAGAGTGGGGTGGGGGGGGGAGAGGGGAGAGTGGGGGGGAGAGTGGGGGGGAGAGTGGGGGGAGGGGAGAGTGGGGGGGAGAGTGGGGTGGGGGGGGGTGGAGAGGAGAGGGGAGGAGAGGGGAGAGTGGGGGGGGGGAGAGTGGGGGGGAGAGTGGGGGGAGGGGAGAGTGGGGGGGAGAGTGGGGGGAGGGGAGAGTGGGGGGGAGAGTGGGGTGGGGGGGGGTGGAGAGGAGAGGGGAGAGTGGGGTGGGGGAGGAGAGTGGGGGGGGGGGGGGGAGGAGAGTGGGGGGGGGGGGGGGTGGAGAGTGGGGGGGGGAGGGTGGAGAGGAGAGGGGAGAGTGGGGGGGGGGTGGAGAGGGGAGAGTGGGGGGAGAGGGGAGAGTGGGGGGGGGGAGAGGGGAGAGTGGGGGGGGGGGGGGAGAGTGGGGGGCCTCGGTTTGACGTCTCATCAGAAAGACGGCAGCTCCGGCAGTGAGGCACTCCCTCAGCACTGCACTGGGAGTGTCGGCTGAGATTCTTTGTGCTCTGGAGTGGGACTGTGAACGCACGATCCTGGGATTGGGAGGGCCGGGAGCTGCCCACGAGCCACGGCCGACACAGTATCACGCTGGAGGTGGAGAAGCTGACCCAGCAATACTCCGTATCATGGAGGGGGCCACCTTGGGCTGAGCCAATACTTGGCAAACAGGCTTTATTCCAACTGCCTTTCCTTGAGTTTAGATGGTTGAGGAGTTTAAAATGATAAAGGGGTTCGATAAGGTAGATAAAGAGTAACTATTCCCTCTGATGGAACTATTTTTTTGCAACAGGGGTTCTGAGGAGAGACCTGATTGAGGTGTGTAAAATTATGAAGGACCTGGATAGAATGGATAGGAAGGACCTGCTTCCCTTGGCAGAGAGTTAAAATTAGAGCTAGTTTTTTCAGGGGTAATGTGAGGAAGCATTTCTTCACACAAAGGGTCATGGAATCTGGAACGTTTCCCCCCCCACCCCCTCTCCCCCCCACAACAGCCGATGAAAGTTGGGGTGCAATTGGTACTGAGATAAGAACATAAGAAATAGGAGCAGGAGTAGGCCATTCGGCCCCTCGAGCCTGCTCCACCATTTAATACAATCATGGCTGATCCGATCATGGACTCAGCTCCACTTCCCCGCCCGCTCCCCATAACCCTTCACTCCCTTATCGCTCAAAAATCTGTCTATCTCCACCTTAAATATATTCAATGTCCCAGCCTCCACAGCTCTCTGGGGCAGAGAATTCCACAGATTTACAACCCTCGGAGAGATGAAATTTCTCCTCATCTCAGTTTTAAATGGGCGGCCCCTTATTCTAAGATCATGCCCCCTAGTTCTAGTCTCCCCCATCAGTGGAAAAATCCTCTCTGCATCCACCTTGTCAAGCTCCCTCATAATCTGATACGTTTCCATAAGATCACCTCTCATTCTTCTGAACTCTAATGTGTATAGGTCCAACCTACTCAATCCTTGCTCATAAGTCAACCCCCTCATCTCCGGAATCAACTGAGTGAACCTTCTCTGAACAGCCTCCAATGCAAGTATATCCTGTTCCTATAGTATTAACCAGGCCCCCAGCCCTGTGCCTCACAGCTGCAACCAAGAAATTGCACAACGTCCCACAATTCCATTCTCTTGTGCAGGAGCTGGTGTCTTGAGCAATGACCACACAGCAGAGCGTGCTCAGAAATCGCAGCATCTGGAATGAAATTCATCTTTGGCCAGCAATGCCAAGCTCCTTTAGGGATACATAACAGGCAGCTGAACCACGGAACTATTCAAAGAAGAGCAGGGAGTTCTCCCCGGCGCCCTGGGGCTAATATTTATCCCTCAATCAACATCACTAAAACAGATTATCTGGATCATGATCACATTGCTGTGTGTGGGAGCTTGCTGTGCGCAAATTGGCTGCCGCGTTTCCCACATTCCTACACTTCAAAAAGTGCTTCATTGTCTGTCAACCATTTTGGGACATCCGGAGGTCATTAAAGGCGCTATATAAATACACGTTCTTCCATCGTATCCTTTTTGCAAACATTAGCAACTGGTGCGTATGATATCTGAAATTACGTCATGCCCATTTGCCGTGAAGAAATACTTACTGCAATTTCCTTGACTGTGGTATTAATCCGTATACAGTCATCGCTAATCCTGGCTTGCTGTCATTTCATACCACGGTGATACGTCATTGTCCTATGACGAGAGATTGAGCAGTTTGGCCCTATACTCTCTAGAGTTTAGAAGAATGGGAGGTGATCTCATTGAAACATACAACATTCTGAGGGGGCTTGACAGGGTAGATGCAGGAAGGGTGTTTCCCCCGGGCTGGGGAGTCTAGAACCAGGGGTCACAGTCTCAGGATAAGGGGTCGGCCATTTAGGACGGAGATGAGGAGGAATTTCTTCACTCAGAGGGTGGTGAAGCTTTGGAATTCTTTGCCCCAGAGGGCTGTGGAGGCTCCGTTGTTGAGTATATTCAAGGCTGAGATCGATAGATTTTTGGAGTCGAGGGGAATCGAGGGATGTCGGGATCGGGCGGGAAAGTGTTGAGGTTGAAGATCAGCCAAGATTTTATTGAATGGCGGAGAAGGCCCGAGGGACCGAATGGCCTACTCCTGCTCCTAATTCTTGTGTGCTTATTGGGCAATATAGCCCCTAAAATTGCACAGCTGCCGGTGCAAACATTCATAGGCCTAAGCACACTGGCAGTGTGAAGGGCGGCCCTGGCCAAGTATTGCAACATTTACTCCACCCACTGAAAGTAACAGGCTCACGGTGCCTAAAATAAGGCCCTGCAAGGTCACACGAGCAGTCAACAAACTACAGGGGAAGATGCAGCATTGCTAATAATGGCATCTCCACTCTGCAGGGATTCCTGATTGTAACACACCTTCCACAGCCTAGTCCCTGACACAGCCTGAGATCTGCTCAGTTATTTAAGTATCACGCTTACACTATCTAACTCTGTCTATCATTCACAGAGAACATCAGGCAAGAGGCCATGCAACAGTAAGTACAGATTAATAACACACTGTGTATTATATGTGGGTATAATACTTGTGTATATATTATACAATAACACACTGCGTTACTGGGTATAACATTCTGTATATATTATATAATAACACACTGTGTTACTGGGTATAACACTCCTGTATATATTGTATAATAAAACACCGTGTGTTACTGGGTTTAACACTCTGTATATATTATATAATAACACACTGTGTGTTACTGGGTATAACACTCCTGTATATATTATATAATAACACACTGTGTGTTACTGGGTATAACACTCTGTACATATTATATAATCACACACTATGTGTTACTGGGTATAACACTCTGTGTATATATTATATAATAACACACCGTGTGTTACTGCGTATAACACCCTGTATATATTATGTAATGATACACTGTGTGTTACTGGGTATAACACTGTATATATTATGTAATAACACACTGTGTGTTACTGGGTATAACACTCTGTATATATTATGTAATAACACACTGCGTTACTGGGTATAACACTTTGCATATATTATATAATAACACACTGTGTGTTACTGGGTATGACACTCCTGTATATATTATATAATTACACACCGTGTGTTACTGGGTATAACACTCCTGTATATACTATATAATAAAACACTGTGTGTTACTGGGTATAACACTCCTGTATATATTATATAATAGAAAATGGGTGCAGGAGTAGGCCATTCAGCCCTTCGAGCATGCACCACCATTCAATGAGTTCATGGCTGAACATGCAACTTCAGTACCCCATTCCTGCTTTCTCACCATAACCCTTGATCCCCCGAGTAGTAAGGACTACATCTAACTCCTTTTTGTATATATTTAGTGAATTGGCCTCAACAACTTTCTGTGGTAGAGAATGCCACAGGTTCACCACTCTCTGGGTGAAGAAGTTTCTCCTCATCTCGGTCCTAAATGGCTTACCCCTTATCCTTAGACTGTGACCCCTGGTTCTGAACTTCCCCAACGTTGGGAACATTGGGATGAGGGGGGAGAGAGGAGGTGAGGGGATGAGGGAGAGAGGAGGTGAGGGGGAGAGCGGATGAGGGAGAGAAGAGGTGAGGGGGGAGAGAGGAGGTGAGGGGAAGAGGTGGAGAGAGGGGGAGAGGGGAGAGAGAGGAGGTGAGGGGGAGAGGGGAGAGAGAGAGGAGGTGAGGGGGAGAGCGGATGAGGGAGAGAAGAGGTGAGGGGAGAGAGAGGAGGTGAGGGGGAGAGTCGGAAGAGAGGAGGTGAGGGGGACGGGGAGTGAGGGGGGAAGAGAGAAGGTGAGGGGGACGAGGGGAAGAGACAAAAGTAGACAGACTGAGGGAGCCAGACTGAGTGAGACAGGCCTAGAAATCTCTATCGGGCGGTGGCCCCTAGCAGGCTATATCAGATCTGCTGTCCGGTGTATATATATATATATAGCCTCAGATCCAGTTCCACTGCAGTCAGAGAGACAGAGATAGGGAGAAGATGAGCATCTAATGTGCCACGGAATTGATACCCAGCATGACGAGTTAGACCGGGTGTAACAGAACCCCGAAATCGGCTTTAAAACCCCAATTATAAACCCCTTTCAAACCCCATTGAAAAGCTCTGATTTGAAACACCTTTATATACATGTATTTAAATTTCAGGGACTGAGAGGGAGGGAAATGGGAAAGTTACCAAACTGTTTGTTCATCTTAAAGTCTTGTTACACACATGTCTGAACAAATGCGTTTTGATTTTTGGAAAGATTTCTCTCAATGAAGCAAAACAGGAAAAGGAGGAGGCTCATTCAGCCCCTCGAGCCTGTTACACAGGAACAGGAGGAGGCCATTCAGCCCCTCGAGTCTGTTACACAGGAACAGGAGGAGGCCATTCAGCCCCTCGAGTCTGTTACACAGGAACAGGAGGAGGCCATTCAGTCCCTCGAGCCTGTTACACAGGAACAGGAGGAGGCCCATTCAGCCCCTCGAGCCTGTTACACAGGAACAGGAGGAGGCCATTCAGTCCCTCGAGCCTGTTACACAGGAACAGGAGGAGGCCCATTCAGCCCCTCGAGCCTGTTACACAGGAACAGGAGGAGGCCATTCTGCCCCTTGAGCCTGTTACACAGGAACAGGAGGAGGCCCATTCAGCCCCTTGAGCCTGTTACACATGAACAGGAGGAGGCCCATTCAGCCCCTCGAGCCTGTTACACATGAACAGGAGGAGGCCCATTCACCACCTCGAGCCTGTTACACAGGAACAGGAGCAGGCCATTCAGCTCCTCTAGCCTGTTACACAGGAACAGGAGGAGGCCATTCAGCCCCTCGAGCCTGTTACACAGGAACAGGAGGAGGCCATTCAGCCCCTCGAGCCTGTCACACAGGAACAGGAGGAGGCCATTCAGCCCCTCGAGCCTGTTACACAGGAACAGGAGGGGGCCATTCTGCCCCTCGAGACTGTTACACAGGAACAGGAGCAGGCCATTCAGCCCCTCGAGCCTGTTACACAGGAACAGGAGGGAGCCATTCACCACCTCGAGCCTGTTACACAGGAACAGGAGCAGGCCATTCAGCTCCTCTAGCCTGTTACACAGGAACAGGAGGAGGCCATTCAACCCTTTGAGCCTGTTAACAGGAACAGGAGGAGGCCATTCAGCCCCTCGGGCCAGTTACACAGGAACAGGAGGAGGCCATTCCACCCTTTGAGCCTGTTGACAGGAACAGGAGGAGGCCATTCAGCCCCTCGAGCTTGTTACACAGGAACAGGAGGAGGCCATTCAGCCCCTCGAGCCTGTTACTTAGGAACAGGAGGAGGCCATTCAGCCCCTCGAGCCTGTTACACAGGAACAGGAGGAGGCTATTCAACACTTTGAGCCTGTTAACAGGAACAGGAGGAGGCCATTCAGCCCCTCGAGCCTGTTACACAGGAACAGGAGGAGGCCATTCAGCCCCTCGAGCCTGTTACTCAGGAACAGGAGGAGGCCATTCAGCCCCTCCAGCCTGTTACACAGGAATAGCAGGAGGCCCATTCAGCCCCTCGAGCCAGTTACACAGGAACAGGAGGAGGCTCATTCAGTCCCTCGAGCCTGTTACACAGGAACAGGAATAGACCCATTCAGCCCCTCGAGCCTGTTACACAGGAACAGGAGGAGGCCATTCAGCCCCTCGAGCTTGTTACACAGGAACAGGAGGAGGCCATTCAGCCCCTCGAGCCTGTTACACAGGAACAGGAGGCCCATTCAGCCCCTTGAGCCTGTTACACAGGAACAGGAGGAGGCCCATTCAGCCCTCGAGCCTGTTAGACAGGAACAGGAGCAGGCCATTCAGCCCCTCGATCCTGGTACACAGGAACAGGAGGAGGCCATTCAGCCCCTCGAGCCTGTTACTCAGGAACAGGAGGAGGCCATTCAACCCTTTGAGCCTGTTAACAGGAACAGGAGGAGGCCATTCAGCCCCTCGAGCTTGTTACACAGGAACAGGAGGAGGGTCATTCAGCCCTTCGAGCCTGTTACACAGGAACAGGAGGAGGCCCATTCAGCCCCTCAGGCCTGTTACACAGGAACAGGAGGGGGCCATTCAGTCCCTCGAGCCTGTTACACAGGAACAGGAGGAGGCCCATTCAGCCCCTCGAGCCTGTTACACAGGAACAGGAGGAGGCCATTCAGCCCCTCGAGCCTGTTACACAGGAACAGGAGGAGGCCATTCAGCCCCTCGAGCCTGTTACACAGGAACAGGAGGAGGCCCATTCAGCCCCTCCAGCCTGTTACACAGGAACAGGAGGAGGCCCATTCAGCCCCTCGAGCCTGTTACACAGGAACAGGAGCAGTCCATTCAGCCCCTCGAGCCTGTTACACAGGAACAGGAGGGGGCTATTCAGCCCCTCGAGCTGTGACACAGGAACAGGAGGGGGCCATTCAGTCCCTCGAGCCAGTTACACAGGAACAGGAGGAGGCTCATTCAGCCCTTCGAGCCTGTTAAACAGGAACAGGAGGAGGCCCATTCAGCCCCTCGAGCCTGTTACTTAGGAACAGGAGGAGGCCATTCAGCCCCTCGAGCCTGTTACACAGGAACAGGAGGAGGCTATTCAACACTTTGAGCCTGAAACTCAGGAACAGGAGGAGGCCATTCAGCCCCTCCAGCCTGTTACACAGGAACAGGAGCAGGCCATTCAGCCCCTCGATCCTGGTACACAGGAACAGGAGGAGGCCATTCAGCCCCTCGAGCCTGTTACTCAGGAACAGGAGGAGGAACAGGAGGAGGCCATTCAGCCCCTCGGGCCTGTTGCACAGGAACAGGAGGAGGCCATTCAACCCTTTGAGCCTGTTACACAGGAACAGGAGGGGGCCATTCAGCCCCTCGAGCCTGTTACACAGGAACAGGAAGAGGCCCATTCAGCCCCTCGAGCCTGTTACACAGGAACAGGAGGAGGCCATTCAGCCCCTCGAGCCTGTTACACAGGAACAGGAGGAGGCCATTCAGCCCCTCGAGCCTGTTACACAGGAACAGGAGGAGGCCCATTCAGCCCCTCGAGCCTGTTACACAGGAACAGGAGCAGTCCATTCAGCCCCTCGAGCCTGTTACACAGGAACAGGAGGGGGCCATTCAGCCCCTCGAGCTGTGACACAGGAACAGGAGGGGGCCATTCAGTCCCTCGAGCCAGTTACACAGGAACAGGAGGAGGCCCATTCAGCCCCTCAGGCCTGTTACACAGGAACAGGAGGGGGCCATTCAGTCCCTCGAGCCTGTTACACAGGAACAGGAGGAGGCCATTCAGCCCCTTGAGTCTGTTACACAGGAACAGGAGGAGGCCCATTCAGCCCATCAGGCCTGTTACACAGGAACAGGAGGAGGCCCATTCAGCCCCTCGAGCCTGTTACACAGGAACAGGAGGAGGCCCATTCAGCCCCTTGAGCTTGTTACACAGGAACAGGAGGAGGCCATTCAGCCCCTCGAGCCTGTTACACAGGAAGAGGAGGGGGCCATTCAGCCCCTCGAGCCTGTTACACAGGAACAGGAGGAGGTAATTCAACCCTTTGAGCCTGTTAACAGGAACAGGAGGAGGCCATTCAGCCCCTCGAGCTTGTTACAGAGGAACAGGAGGAGGCCATTCAGCCCCTCGAGCCTGTTACACAGGAAGAGGAGGGGGCCATTCAGTCCCTCGAGCCTGTTACACAGGAACAGGAGGAGGCCCATTCAGCCCCTCGAGCCTGTTACACAGGAACTGCAGGAGGCCCATTCAGCCCCTCGAGCCTGTTACACAGGAACAGGAGGATACCATTCAGCCCCTCGAGCCTGTTACACAGGAACAGGAGGAGGCCATTCAGCCCCTCGAGCCTGTTACACAGGAACAGGAGGAGGCCGTTCAGCCCCTCGAGCCTGTTACACAGGAACAGCAGGCCCATTCAGCCCCTCGAGCCTGTTACACAGGAACAGGAGGAGGCCATTCAGACCCTCGAGCCTGTTACTCAGGAACAGGAGGAGGCCATTCAGCCCCTCGAGCCTGTTACACAGGAACAGGAGGAGGCCATTCAACCCTTTGAGCCTGTTAACAGGAACAGGAGGAGGCCATTAAGCCCCTCGGGCCTGTTACACAGGAACAGGAGGAGGCCATTCAACCCTTTGAGCATGTTAACAGGAACAGGAGGAGGCCATTCAGCTCCTCGAGCTTGTTACACAGGAACAGGAGGAGGCCATTCAGCCCCTCGAGCCTGTTACTCAGGAACAGGAGGAGGCCATTCAGCCCCTCGAGCCTGTTACACAGGAACAGGAGGAGGCTATTCAACACTTTGAGCCTGTTAACAGGAACAGGAGGAGGCCATTCAGCCCCTCGAGCCTGTTACACAGGAACAGGAGGAGGCCATTCAGCCCCTCGAGCCTGTTACTCAGGAACAGGAGGAGGCCATTCAGCCCCTCCAGCCTGTTACACAGGAATAGGAGGAGGCCCATTCAGCCCCTCGAGCCTGTTACACAGGAACAGGAGGAGGCCCATTCAGCCCATCAGGCCTGTTACACAGGAACAGGAGGAGGCCCATTCAGCCCCTCGAGCCTGTTACACAGGAACAGGAGGAGGCCCATTCAGCCCCTTGAGCTTGTTACACAGGAACAGCAGGAGGCCATTCAGCCCCTCGGGCCTGTTACCCAGGAACAGGAGGAGGCCATTCAACCCTTTGAGCCTGTTAACAGGAACAGGAGGAGGCCATTCAGCCCCTCGAGCTTGTTACAGAGGAACAGGAGGAGGCCATTCAGCCCCTCGAGCCTGTTACACAGGAAGAGGAGGGGGCCATTCAGTCCCTCGAGCCTGTTACACAGGAACAGGAGGAGGCCCATTCAGCCCCTCGAGCCTGTTACACAGGAACTGCAGGAGGCCCATTCAGCCCCTCGAGCCTGTTACACAGGAACAGGAGGATACCATTCAGCCCCTCGAGCCTGTTACACAGGAACAGGAGGAGGCCATTCAGCCCCTCGAGCCTGTTACACAGGAACAGGAGGAGGCCATTCAGCCCCTCGAGCCTGTTACACAGGAACAGCAGGCCAATTCAGCCCCTTGAGCCTGTTAGACAGGAACAGGAGGAGGCCATTCAGCCCCTCGAGCCTGTTACACAGGAACAGGAGGCCCATTCAGCCCCTCGAGCCTGTTACACAGGAACAGGAGGAGGCCATTCAGACCCTCGAGCCTGTTACTCAGGAACAGGAGGAGGCCATTCAGCCCCTCGTGCCTGTTACACAGGAACAGGAGGAGGCCATTCAACCCTTTGAGCCTGTTAACAGGAACAGGAGGAGGCCATTAAGCACCTCGGGCCTGTTACACAGGAACAGGAGGAGGCCATTCAACCCTTTGAGCATGTTAACAGGAACAGGAGGAGGCCATTCAGCTCCTCGAGCTTGTTACACAGGAACAGGAGGAGGCCATTCAGCCCCTCGAGCCTGTTACTCAGGAACAGGAGGAGGCCATTCAGCCCCTCGAGCCTGTTACACAGGAACAGGAGGAGGCTATTCAACACTTTGAGCCTGTTAACAGGAACAGGAGGAGGCCATTCAGCCCCTCGAGCCTGTTACACAGGAACAGGAGGAGGCCATTCAGCCCCTCGAGCCTGTTACTCAGGAACAGGAGGAGGCCATTCAGCCCCTCCAGCCTGTTACACAGGAATAGGAGGAGGCCCATTCAGCCCCTCGAGCCTGTTACACAGGAACAGGAGGAGGCCATTCAGCCCCTCAGGCCTGTTACACAGGAACAGGAGGAGGCCCATTCAGCCCCTCGAGCCTGTTACACAGGAACAGGAGGAGGCCATTCAGCCCCTCGAGCTGTGACACAGGAACAGGAGGGGGCCATTCAGTCCCTCGAGCCAGTTACACAGGAACAGGAGGAGGCTCATTCAGCCCTTCGAGCCTGTTACACAGGAACAGGAGGCCCATTCAGCCCCTTGAGCCTGTTACACAGGAACAGGAGGAGGCCCATTCAGCCCCTCGAGCCTGTTAGACAGGAACAGGAGCAGGCCATTCAGACACTCGATCCTGGTACACAGGAACAGGAGGAGGCCATTCAGCCCCTCGAGCCTGTTACTCAGGAACAGGAGGAGGCCATTCAGCCGCTCGAGCCTGTTACACAGGAACATGAGGAGGCCATTCAACCCTTTGAGCCTGTTAACAGGAACAGGAGGAGGCCATTCAGCCCCTCGAGCCTGTTACACAGGAACAGGTGGAGGCCATTCAGCCCCTCGAGCCTGTTACTCAGGAACAGGAGGAGGCCATTCAGCCCCTCCAGCCTGTTACTCAGGAACAGGAGGAGGCCATTCAGCCCCTCGAGCCTGTTACACAGGAACAGGAGGAGGCCATTCAACCCTTTGAGCCTGTTAACAGGAACAGGAGGAGGCCATTAAGCACCTCGGGCCTGTTACACAGGAACAGGAGGAGGCCATTCAACCCTTTGAGCATGTTAACAGGAACAGGAGGAGGCCATTCAGCTCCTCGAGCTTGTTACACAGGAACAGGAGGAGGCCATTCAGCCCCTCGAGCCTGTTACTCAGGAACAGGAGGAGGCCATTCAGCCCCTCGAGCCTGTTACACAGGAACAGGAGGAGGCTATTCAACACTTTGAGCCTGTTAACAGGAACAGGAGGAGGCCATTCAGCCCCTCGAGCCTGTTACACAGGAACAGGAGGAGGCCATTCAGCCCCTCGAGCCTGTTACTCAGGAACAGGAGGAGGCCATTCAGCCCCTCCAGCCTGTTACACAGGAATAGGAGGAGGCCCATTCAGCCCCTCGAGCCTGTTACACAGGAACAGGAGGAGGCCATTCAGCCCCTCAGGCCTGTTACACAGGAACAGGAGGAGGCCCATTCAGCCCCTCGAGCCTGTTACACAGGAACAGGAGGAGGCCATTCAGCCCCTCGAGCTGTGACACAGGAACAGGAGGGGGCCATTCAGTCCCTCGAGCCAGTTACACAGGAACAGGAGGAGGCTCATTCAGCCCTTCGAGCCTGTTACACAGGAACAGGAGGCCCATTCAGCCCCTTGAGCCTGTTACACAGGAACAGGAGGAGGCCCATTCAGCCCCTCGAGCCTGTTAGACAGGAACAGGAGCAGGCCATTCAGACACTCGATCCTGGTACACAGGAACAGGAGGAGGCCATTCAGCCCCTCGAGCCTGTTACTCAGGAACAGGAGGAGGCCATTCAGCCGCTCGAGCCTGTTACACAGGAACATGAGGAGGCCATTCAACCCTTTGAGCCTGTTAACAGGAACAGGAGGAGGCCATTCAGCCCCTCGAGCCTGTTACACAGGAACAGGTGGAGGCCATTCAGCCCCTCGAGCCTGTTACTCAGGAACAGGAGGAGGCCATTCAGCCCCTCCAGCCTGTTACACAGGAATAGGAGGAGGCCCATTCAGCCCCTCGAGCCTGTTACACAGGAACAGGAGGAGGCCATTCAGCCCCTCGGGCCTGTTACACAGGAACAGGAGGAGGCCCATTCAGCCCCTCCAGCCTGTTGCACAGGAACAGGAGCAGGCCATTCAGCCCCTCGATCCTGGTACACAGGAACAGGAGGAGGCCATTCAGCCCCTCGAGCCTGTTACTCAGGAACAGGAGGAGGAACAGGAGGAGGCCATTCAGCCCCTCGAGCTTGTTACCCAGGAACAGGAGGAGGTTCATTCAGACCTTCGAGCCTGTTACACAGGAACAGGAGGAGGCCCATTCAGCCCCTCAGGCCTGTTACACAGAAACAGGAGGGGGCCATTCAGTCCCTCGAGCCTGTTACACAGGAACAGGAAGAGGCCCATTCAGCCCCTCGAGCCTGTTACACAGGAACAGGAGGAGGCCATTCAGCCCCTCGAGCCTGTTACACAGGAACAGGAGGAGGCCCATTCAGCCCCTCGAGCCTGTTACACAGGAACAGGAGCAGTCCATTCAGCCCCTCGAGCCTGTTACACAGGAACAGGAGGGGGTCATTCAGCCCCTCGAGCTGTGACACAGGAACAGGAGGAGGCAATTCAACCCTTTGAGCCTGTTAACAGGAACAGCAGGAGGCCATTCAGTCCCTCGAGCCAGTTACACAGGAACAGGAGGAGGCTCATTCAGTCCTTCAAGCCTGTTAAACAGGAACAGGAGGAGGCCCATTCAGCCCGTCAGGCCTGTTACACAGGAACAGGAGGGGGCCATTCAGTCCCTCGAGCCTGTTACACAGGAACAGGAGGAGGCCATTCAGCCCCTTGAGTCTGTTACACAGGAACAGGAGGAGGCCCATTCAGCCCATCAGGCCTGTTACACAGGAACAGGAGGAGGCCCATTCAGCCCCTCGAGCCTGTTACACAGGAACAGGAGGAGGCCCATTCAGCCCCTTGAGCTTGTTACACAGGAATAGGAGGAGGCCCATTCAGCCCCTCGAGCCTGTTACACAGGAACAGGAGGAGGCCATTCAGCCCCTCAGGCCTGTTACACAGGAACAGGAGGAGGCCCATTCAGCCCCTCGAGCCTGTTACATAGGAACAGGAGGAGGCCATTCAGCCCCTTGAGCTGTGACACAAGAACAGGAGGGGGCCATTCAGTCCCTCGAGCCAGTTACACAGGAACAGGAGGAGGCTCATTCAGCCCTTCGAGCCTGTTACACAGGAACAGGAGGCCCATTCAGCCCCTTGAGCCTGTTACACAGGAACAGGAGGAGGCCCATTCAGCCCCTCGAGCCTGTTAGACAGGAACAGGAGCAGGCCATTCAGACACTCGATCCTGGTACACAGGAACAGGAGGAGGCCATTCAGCCCCTCGAGCCTGTTACTCAGGAACAGGAGGAGGCCATTCAGCCCCTCGAGCCTGTTACACAGGAACAGGAGGAGGCCATTCAACCCTTTGAGCCTGTTAACAGGAACAGGAGGAGGCCATTCAGCCCCTCGAGCCTGTTACACAGGAACAGGTGGAGGCCATTCAGCCCCTCGAGCCTGTTACTCAGGAACAGGAGGAGGCCATTCAGCCCCTCCAGCCTGTTACACAGGAATAGGAGGAGGCCCATTCAGCCCCTCGAGCCTGTTACACAGGAACAGGAGGAGGCCATTCAGCCCCTCGGGCCTGTTACACAGGAACAGGAGGAGGCCCATTCAGCCCCTCGAGCCTGTTACACAGGAACAGGAGGGGGCCATTCAGCCCCTCGAGCTGTGAGACAGGAACAGGAGGGGGCCATTCAGTCCCTCGAGCCAGTTACACAGGAACAGGAGGAGGCTCATTCAGCCCCTCGAGCCTGTTACACAGGAACAGGAGGAGGCCCATTCAGCCCCTCAGGCCTGTTACACAGGAACAGGAGGGGGCCATTCCGTCTCTCGAGCCTGTTACACAGGAACAGGAGGAGGCCATTCAGTCCCTCGAGCCTGTTACACAGGAACAGGAGGAGGCCATTCAGCCCCTCGAGCCTGTTACACAGGAACAGGACGCCCATTCAGCCCCTCGAACCTGTTACACAGGAACAGGAGGAGGCCCATTCAGCCCCTCGAGCCTGTTAGACAGGAACAGGAGCAGGCCATTCAGCCCCTCGATCCTGGTACACAGGATCAGGAGGAGGCCATTCAGCCCCTCGAGCCTGTTACTCAGGAACAGGAGGAGGCCATTCAGCCCCTCGAGCCTGTTACACAGGAACAGGAGGAGGCCATTCAACCCTTTGAGCCTGTTAACAGGAACAGAAGGAGGCCATTAAGCCCCTCGGGCCTGTTACACAGGAACAGGAGGAGGCCATTCAACCCTTTGAGCCTGTTAACAGGAACAGGAGGAGGCCATTCAGCCCCTCGATGTGTTACACAGGAACAGGAGGAGGCCATTCAGCCCCTCGAGCCTGTTACTCAGGAACAGGAGGAGGCCATTCAGCCCCTCGAGCCTGTTACACAGGAACAGGAGGAGGCTATTCAACACTTTGAGCCTGTTAACAGGAACAGGAGGAGGCCATTCAGCCCCTCGAGCCGTTACACAGGAATAGGAGGAGGCCATTCAGACCCTCGAGCCTGTTACTCAGGAACAGGAGGAGGCCATTCAGCCCCTCGAGCCTGTTACACAGGAGCAGGGGGAGGCCATTCAACCCTTTGAGCCTGTTAACAGGAACAGGAGGAGGCCATTAAGCCCCTCGGGCCTGTTACACAGGAACAGGAGGAGGCCATTGAACCCTTTGAGCCTGTTAACAGGAACAGGAGGAGGCCATTCAGCCCCTCGAGCTTGTTACACAGGAACAGGAGGAGGCCATTCAGCCCCTCGAGCCTGTTACTCAGGAACAGGAGGAGGCCATTCAGCCCCTCGAGCCTGTTACACAGGAACAGGAGGAGGCTATTCAACACTTTGAGCCTGATAAAAGGAACAGGAGGAGGCCATTCAGCCCCTCGAGCCTGTTACACAGGAACAGGAGGAGGCCATTCAGCCCCTCGAGCCTGTTACTCAGGAACAGGAGGAGGCCATTCAGCCCCTCCAGCCTGTAACACAGGAATAGGAGGAGGCCCATTCAGCCCCTCGAGCCTGTTACACAGGAACAGGAGGAGGCCATTCAGCCCCTCGAGCTGTGACACAGGAACAGGAGGGGGCCATTCAGTCCCTCGAGCCAGTTACACAGGAACAGGAGGAGGCTCATTCAGCCCTTCGAGCCTGTTACACAGGAACAGGAGGAGGCCCATTCAGCCCCTCGAGCCTGTTAGACAGGAACAGGAGCAGGCCATTCAGCCCCTCGATCCTGGTACACAGGAACAGGAGGAGGCCATTCAGCCCCTCGAGCCTGTTACTCAGGAACAGGAGGAGGCCATTCAGCCCCTCGAGCCTGTTACACAGGAACAGGAGGAGGCCATTCAACCCTTTGAGCCTGTTAACAGGAACAGGAGGAGGCCATTCAGCCCCTCGAGCTTGTTACACAGGAACAGGAGGAGGCCATTCAGCCCCTCGAGCCTGTTACACAGGAACAGGAGGAGGCCATTCAGCCCCTCGAGCCTGTTACACAGGAACTGGAGGAGGCCCATTCAGCCCCTCGAGCCTAATACACAGGAACAGGAGGATGCCATTCAGCCCCTCGAGCCTGTTACACAGGAACAGGAGCAGGCCATTCAGCCCCTCGAGCCTGTTACACAGGAACAGGAGGAGGCCATTCAGCCCCTCGAGCCTGTTACACAGGAACAGCAGGCCCATTCAGCCCCTTGAGCCTGTTACACAGGAACAGGAGGAGGCCCATTCAGCCCCTCGAGCCTGTTACACAGGAACAGGAGCAGGCCATTCAGCCCCTCGAGCCTGTTACACAGGAACAGGAGGAGGCCATTCAGCCCCTCGAGCCTCTTAGACAGGAACAGGAGGAGGCCCATTCAGCCCCTCGAGCTGTGACACAGGAACAGGAGGGGGCCATTCAGTTCCTCGAGTCAGTTACACAGGAACAGGAGGAGGCTCATTCAGCCCTTCGAGCCTGTTACACAGGAACAGGAGGAGGCCCCCTCAGGCCTGTTACACAGGAACAGGAGGGGGCCATTCAGTCCCTTGAGCCTGTTACACAGGAACAGGAAGAGGCCCATTCAGCCCCTCGAGCCTGTTACACAGGAACAGGAGGAGGCCATTCAGCCCCTCGAGCCTGTTACACAGGAACAGGAGGAGGCCATTCAGCCCCTCGAGCCTGTTACACAGGAACAGGAGGAGGCCCATTCAGCCCCTCGAGCCTGTTACACAGGAACAGGAGCAGTCCATTCAGCCCCTCGAGCCTGTTACACAGGAACAGGAGGGGGCCATTCAGCCCCTCGAGCTGTGACACAGGAACAGGAGGAGGCCCATTCAGCCCCTCGGGCCTGTTGCACAGGAACAGGAGGAGGCCATTCAACCCTTTGAGCCTGTTTACAGGAACAGGAGGAGGCCATTCAGCCCCTCGAGCTTGTTACACAGGAACAGGAGGAGGCCATTCAGCCCCTCGAGCCTGTTACACAGGAACAGGAGGAGGACCATTCAGCTCCTCGAGCCTGTTACACAGGAACAGGAGGGGGCCATTCAGCCCCTCGAGCTGTGACACAGGAACAGAAGGGGGCCATTCAGTCCCTCGAGCCAGTTACACAGGAACAGGAGGAGGCTCATTCAGCCCTTCGAGCCTGTTACACAGGAACAGGAGGAGGCCCATTCAGCCCCTCGGGCCTGTTGCACAGAAACAGGAGGAGGCCATTCAACCCTTTGAGCCTGTTTACAGGAACAGGAGGAGGCCATTCAGCCCCTCGAGCTTGTTACACAGGAACAGGAGGAGGCCATTCAGCTCCTCGAGCCTGTTACACAGGAACTGGAGGAGGCCCATTCAGCCCCTCGAGCCTGTTATACAGGAACAGGAGGATACCATTCAGCCCCTCGAGCCTGTTACACAGGAACAGGAGGAGGCCATTCAGCCCCTCGAGCCTGTTACACAGGAACAGGAGGAGGCTCATTCAGCCCTTCGAGCCTGTTACACAGGAACAGGAGGAGGCCCATTCAGCCCCTCGGGCCTGTTGCACAGAAACAGGAGGAGGCCATTCAACCCTTTGAGCCTGTTTACAGGAACAGGAGGAGGCTCATTCAGCCCCTCGAGCCTGTTACACAGGAACAGGTGGAGGCCATTCAGCCCCTCGAGCCTGTTACACAGGAACAGCAGGCCCATTCAGCCCCTTGAGCCTGTTACACAGGAACAGGAGGAGGCCCATTCAGCCCCTTGAGCTGTGACACAGGAACAGGAGGGGGCCATTCAGTCCCTCGAGCCAGTTACACAGGAACAGGAGGAGGCTCATTCAGCCCTTCGAGCCTGTTACACAGGAACAGGAGGGGGCCATTCAGTCCCTCGAGCCAGTTACACAGGAACAGGAGGAGGCCCATTCAGCCCCTCAGGCCTGTTACACAGGAACAGGAGGGGGCCATTCAGTCGCTCGAGCCTGTTACACAGGAACAGGAGGAGGCCCATTCAGCCCCTCGAGCCTGTTACACAGGAACAGGAGGAGGCCATTCAGCCCCTCGATCCTGGTACACAGGAACAGGAGGAGGCCATTCAACCCTTTGAGCCTGTTAACAGGAACAGGAGGAGGCCATTCAGCCCCTCGACCCTGTTACACAGGAACAGGAGGAGGCCCATTCAGCCCCTCGAGCCTGTTACACAGGAACAGGAGGAGGCCATTCAGCCCCTCGAGCCTGTTACTCAGGAACAGGAGGAGGCCATTCAGCCCCTCGAGCCTGTTACACAGGAACAGGAGGAGGCCATTCAACCCTTTGAGCCTGTTAACAGGAACAGGAGGAGGCCATTCAGCCCCTCGAGCTTGTTACACAGGAACAGGAGGAGGCCATTCAGCCCCTCGAGCCTGTTACACAGGAACAGGAGGAGGCCATTCAGCCCCTCGAGCCTGTTACACAGGAACTGGAGGAGGCCCATTCAGCCCCTCGAGCCTGTTACACAGGAACAGGAGGAGGCCATTCAGCCCCTCGAGCCTGTTACACAGGAACAGGAGGAGGCCATTCAGCCCCTCGAGCCTGTTACACAGGAACAGGAGGAGGCCATTCAGCCCCTCGAGCCTGTTACACAGGAACAGCAGGCCCATTCAGCCCCTTGAGCCTGTTACACAGGAACAGGAGGAGGCCCATTCAGCCCCTCGAGCCTGTTACACAGGAACAGGAGCAGGCCATTCAGCCCCTCGAGCCTGTTACACAGGAACAGGAGGAGGCCATTCAGCCCCTCGAGCCTCTTAGACAGGAACAGGAGGAGGCCCATTCAGCCCCTCGAGCTGTGACACAGGAACAGGAGGGGGCCATTCAGTTCCTCGAGTCAGTTACACAGGAACAGGAGGAGGCTCATTCAGCCCTTCGAGCCTGTTACACAGGAACAGGAGGAGGCCCCCTCAGGCCTGTTACACAGGAACAGGAGGGGGCCATTCAGTCCCTTGAGCCTGTTACACAGGAACAGGAAGAGGCCCATTCAGCCCCTCGAGCCTGTTACACAGGAACAGGAGGAGGCCATTCAGCCCCTCGAGCCTGTTACACAGGAACAGGAGGAGGCCATTCAGCCCCTCGAGCCTGTTACACAGGAACAGGAGGAGGCCCATTCAGCCCCTCGAGCCTGTTACACAGGAACAGGAGCAGTCCATTCAGCCCCTCGAGCCTGTTACACAGGAACAGGAGGGGGCCATTCAGCCCCTCGAGCTGTGACACAGGAACAGGAGGAGGCCCATTCAGCCCCTCGGGCCTGTTGCACAGGAACAGGAGGAGGCCATTCAACCCTTTGAGCCTGTTTACAGGAACAGGAGGAGGCCATTCAGCCCCTCGAGCTTGTTACACAGGAACAGGAGGAGGCCATTCAGCCCCTCGAGCCTGTTACACAGGAACAGGAGGAGGACCATTCAGCTCCTCGAGCCTGTTACACAGGAACAGGAGGGGGCCATTCAGCCCCTCGAGCTGTGACACAGGAACAGAAGGGGGCCATTCAGTCCCTCGAGCCAGTTACACAGGAACAGGAGGAGGCTCATTCAGCCCTTCGAGCCTGTTACACAGGAACAGGAGGAGGCCCATTCAGCCCCTCGGGCCTGTTGCACAGAAACAGGAGGAGGCCATTCAACCCTTTGAGCCTGTTTACAGGAACAGGAGGAGGCCATTCAGCCCCTCGAGCTTGTTACACAGGAACAGGAGGAGGCCATTCAGCTCCTCGAGCCTGTTACACAGGAACTGGAGGAGGCCCATTCAGCCCCTCGAGCCTGTTATACAGGAACAGGAGGATACCATTCAGCCCCTCGAGCCTGTTACACAGGAACAGGAGGAGGCCATTCAGCCCCTCGAGCCTGTTACACAGGAACAGGAGGAGGCCATTCAGCCCCTCGAGCCTGTTACACAGGAACAGCAGGCCCATTCAGGCCCTTGAGCCTGTTACACAGGAACAGGAGGAGGCCCATTCAGCCCCTTGAGCGGTGACACAGGAACAGGAGGGGGCCATTCAGTCCCTCGAGCCAGTTACACAGGAACAGGAGGAGGCTCATTCAGCCCTTCGAGCCTGTTACACAGGAACAGGAGGGGGCCATTCAGTCCCTCGAGCCAGTTACACAGGAACAGGAGGAGGCCCATTCAGCCCCTCAGGCCTGTTACACAGGAACAGGAGGGGGCCATTCAGTCGCTCGAGCCTGTTACACAGGAACAGGAGGAGGCCCATTCAGCCCCTCGAGCCTGTTACACAGGAACAGGAGGAGGCCATTCAGCCCCTCGATCCTGGTACACAGGAACAGGAGGAGGCCATTCAACCCTTTGAGCCTGTTAACAGGAACAGGAGGAGGCCATTCAGCCCCTCGACCCTGTTACACAGGAACAGGAGGAGGCCCATTCAGCCCCTCGAGCCTGTTACACAGGAACTGGAGGAGGCCCATTCAGCCCCTGGAGCCTGTTACACAGGAACAGGAGGAGGCCATTCAGCCCCTTGAGCCTGTTACACAGGAACAGGAGGAGGCCCATTCAGCCCCTCGAGCCTGTTACACAGGTACAGGAGCAGGCCATTCAGCCCCTCGAGCCAGTTACACAGGAACAGGAGGAGGCTCATTCAGCCGTTCGAGCCTGTTACACAGGAACAGGAGGAGGCCCATTCAGCCCCTTGAGCCTGTTACACAGGAACAGGAGGGGGCCATTCAGTCCCTCGAGCCTGTTACACAGGAACAGGAGGAGGCCATTCAGCCCCTCGAGCCTGTTACACAGGAACAGGAGGCCCATTCAGCGCCTTGAGCCTGTTACACAGGAACAGGAGGAGGCCCATTCAGCCCCTCGAGCCTGTTGCACAGGAACAGGAGGAGGCCATTCAGCTCCTCGAGCCTGTTACACAGGAACAGGAGGAGGCCATTCAGCCCCTCGAGCCTGTTACACAGGAACAGGAGGAGGCTCATTCAGCCCTTCGAGCCTGTTACACAGGAACAGGAGGAGGCCCATTCAGCCCCTCAGGCCTGTTACACAGGAACAGGAGGGGGCCATTCAGTCCCTCGAGCCTGTTACACAGGAACAGGAGGAGGCCATTCAACCCTTTGAGCCTGTTAACAGGAACAGGAGGAGGCCATTCAGCCCCTCGAGCTTGTTACACAGGAACAGGAGGAGGCCATTCAGCCCCTCGAGCCTGTTACACAGGAACAGGAGGAGGCCATTCAGCCCCTCGAGCCTGTCACACAGGAACTGGAGGAGGCCCATTCAGCCCCTCGAGCCTGTTACACAGGAACAGGAGGAGGCCATTCAGCCCCTCGAGCCTGTTACACAGGAACAGGAGGAGGCCATTCAGCCCCTCGAGCCTGTTACACAGGAACAGGAGGAGGCCATTCAGCCCCTCGAGCCTGTTACACAGGAACAGCAGGCCCATTCAGCCCCTTGAGCCTGTTACACAGGAACAGGAGGAGGCCCATTCAGCCCCTCGAGCCTGTTACACAGGAACAGGAGGAGGCCATTCAGCCCCTCGAGCCTGTTACACAGGAACAGGAGGAGGCCATTCAGCCCCTCGAGCCTCTTAGACAGGAACAGGAGGAGGCCCATTCAGCCCCTCGAGCTGTGACACAGGAACAGGAGGGGGCCATTCAGTCCCTCGAGCCAGTTACACAGGAACAGGAGGAGGCTCATTCAGCCCTTCGAGCCTCTTAGACAGGAACAGGAGGAGGCCCATTCAGCCCCTCGAGCTGTGACACAGGAACAGGAGGGGGCCATTCAGTCCCTCGAGCCAGTTACACAGGAACGGGAGGAGGCTCATTCAGCCCTTGAGCCTGTTACACAGGAACAGGAAGAGGCCCATTCAGACCCTCGAGCCTGTTACACAGGAACAGGAGGAGGCCATTCAGCCCCTCGAGCCTGTTACACAGGAACAGGAGGAGGCCCATTCAGCCCTTCGAGCCTGTTACACAGGAACAGGAGCAGTCCATTCAGCCCCTCGAGCCTGTTACACAGGAACAGGAGGGGGCCATTCAGCCCCTCGAGCTGTGACACAGGAACAGGAGGAGGCCCATTCAGCCCCTCGGGCCTGTTGCACAGGAACAGGAGGAGGCCATTCAACCCTTTGAGCCTGTTTACAGGAACAGGAGGAGGCCATTCAGCCCCTCGAGCTTGTTACACAGGAACAGGAGGAGGCCATTCAGCCCCTCGAGCCTGTTACACAGGAACAGGAGGAGGCTCATTCAGCCCTTCGAGCCTGTTACACAGGAACAGGAGGAGGCCCATTCAGCCCCTCGGGCCTGTTGCACAGGAACAGGAGGAGGCCATTCAACCCTTTGAGCCTGTTTACAGGAACAGGAGGAGGCCATTCAGCCCCTCGAGCTTGTTACACAGGAACAGGAGGAGGCCATTCAGCCCCTCGAGCCTGTTACACAGGAACAGGAGGAGGACCATTCAGCTCCTCGAGCCTGTTACACAGGAACTGGAGGAGGCCCATTCAGCCCCTCGAGCCTGTTACACAGGAACAGGAGGATACCATTCAGCCCCTCGAGCCTGTTACACAGGAACAGGAGGAGGCCATTCAGCCCCTCGAGCCTGTTACACAGGAACAGGAGGAGGCCATTCAGCCCCTTGAGCCTGTTACACAGGAACAGGAGGAGGCCCATTCAGCCCCTTGAGCTGTGACACAGGAACAGGAGGGGGCCATTCAGTCCCTCGAGCCAGTTACACAGGAACAGGAGGAGGCTCATTCAGCCCTTCGAGCCTGTTACACAGGAACAGGAGGGGGCCATTCAGTCCCTCGAGCCAGTTACACAGGAACAGGAGGAGGCCCATTCAGCCCCTCAGGCCTGTTACACAGGAACAGGAGGGGGCCATTCAGTCGCTCGAGCCTGTTACACAGGAACAGGAGGAGGCCCATTCAGCCCCTCGAGCCTGTTACACAGGAACAGGAGGAGGCCATTCAGCCCCTCGATCCTGGTACACAGGAACAGGAGGAGGCCATTCAACCCTTTGAGCCTGTTAACAGGAACAGGAGGAGGCCATTCAGCCCCTCGACCCTGTTACACAGGAACAGGAGGAGGCCCATTCAGCCCCTCGAGCCTGTTGCACAGGAACTGGAGGAGGCCCATTCAGCCCCTGGAGCCTGTTACACAGGAACAGGAGGAGGCCATTTAGCCCTTCGAGCCTGTTACACAGGAACAGGAGGAGGCCATTCAGCCCCTCGAGCCTGTTACACAGGAACAGCAGGCCCATTCAGCCCCTTGAGCCTGTTACACAGGAACAGGAGGAGGCCCATTCAGCCCCTCGAGCCTGTTACACAGGAACAGGAGCAGGCCATTCAGCCCCTTGAGCCTGTTACACAGGAACAGGAGGAGGCCCATTCAGCCCCTCGAGCCTGTTACACAGGAACAGGAGCAGGCCATTCAGCCCCTCGAGCCAGTTACACAGGAACAGGAGGAGGCTCATTCAGCCGTTCGAGCCTGTTACACAGGAACAGGAGGAGGCCCATTCAGCCCCTTGAGCCTGTTACACAGGAACAGGAGGGGGCCATTCAGTCCCTCGAGCCTGTTACACAGGAACAGGAGGAGGCCATTCAGCCCCTCGAGCCTGTTACACAGGAACAGGAGGCCCATTCAGTGCCTTGAGCCTGTTACACAGGAACAGGAGGAAGCCCATTCAGCCCCTCGAGCCTGTTGCACAGGAACAGGAGGAGGCCATTCAGCTCCTCGAGCCTGTTACACAGGAACAGGAGGAGGCCATTCAGCCCCTCGAGCCTGTTACACAGGAACAGGAGGAGGCTCATTCAGCCCTTCGAGCCTGTTACACAGGAACAGGAGGAGGCCCATTCAGCCCCTCAGGCCTGTTACACAGGAACAGGAGGGGGCCATTCAGTCCCTCGAGCCTGTTGCACAGGAACAGGAGGAGGCCATTCAGCCCCTCGAGCCTGTTACACAGGAACAGGAGGCCCATTCAGCGCCTTGAGCCTGTTACACAGAACAGGAGGAGGCCCATTCAGCCCCTCGAGCCTGTTACACAGGAACAGGAGGAGGCCATTCAGCCCCTCGAGCCTGTTACACAGGAACAGGAGGAGGCCATTCAGCCCCTCGAGCCTGTTACACAGGAACAGGAGGCCCATTCAGCGCCTTGAGCATGTTACACAGGAACAGGAGGAGGCCCATTCAGCGCCTCGAGCCTGTTACACAGGAACAGGAGGACGCCATTCAGCCCCTCCAGCCTGTTACACAGGAATAGGAGGAGGCCCATTCAGCCCCTCGAGCCTGTTACACAGGAACAGGAGGAGGCCATTCAGCCCCTCAGGCCTGTTACACAGGAACAGGAGGAGGCCATTCAACCCTTTGAGCCTGTTAACAGGAACAGGAGGAGGCCATTCAGCCCCTCGAGCTTGTTACACAGGAACAGGAGGAGGCCATTCAGCCCCTCGAGCCTGTTACTCAGGAACAGGAGGAGGCCATTCAGCCCCTCGAGCCTGTTACACAGGAACAGGAGGAGGCCATTCAACACTTTGAGCCTGTTAACAGGAACAGGAGGAGGCCATTCAGCCCCTCGAGCCTGTTACACAGGAAGAGGAGGAGGCCATTCTGCCCCTCGAGCCTGTTACTCAGGAACAGGAGGAGGCCATTCAGCCCCTCCAGCCTGTTACACAGGAATAGGAGGAGGCCCATTCAGCCCCTCCAGCCTGTTACACAGGAACAGGAGGAGGCCATTCAGCCCCTCAGGCCTGTTGCACAGGAACAGGAGGGGGCCATTCAGTCCCTCGAGCCTGTTACACAGGAACAGGAGGAGGCCCATTCAGCCCCTCAGGCCTGTTACACAGGAACAGGAGGGGGCCATTCAGTCCCTCGAGCCTGTTACACAGGTACAGGAAGAGGCCCATTCAGCCCCTCGAGCCTGTTACACAGGAACAGGAGGAGGCCATTCAGCCCCTCGAGCCTGTTACACAGGAACAGGAGCAGTCCATTCAGCCCCTCGAGCCTGTTACACAGGAACAGGAGGGGGCCAGTCAGCCCCTCAGGCCTGTTACACAGGAACAGGAGGGGGCCATTCAGTCCCTCGAGCCTGTTACACAGGAACAGGAGGAGGCCATTCAGCCCCTCGAGCCTGTTACACAGGAACAGGAGGAGGCCATTCAGCCCCTCGAGCCTGTTACACAGGAACAGGAGGCCCATTCAGCCCCTTGAGCCTGTTACACAGGAAGAGGAGGAGGCCCATTCAGCCCCTCGAGCCTGTTAGACAGGAACAGGAGCAGGCCATTCAGCCCCTCGATCCTGGTACACAGTAACAGGAGGAGGCCATTCAGCCCCTCGAGCCTGTTACTCAGGAACAGGAGGAGGCCATTCAGCCCCTCGAGCCTGTTACACAGGAACAGGAGGAGGCCATTCAACCCTTTGAGCCTGTTAACAGGAACAGGAGGAGGCCATTCAGCCCCTCGGGCCTGTTACACAGGAACAGGAAGAGGCCCATTCAGCCCCTCAAGCCTGTTACACGGAACAGGAGGTGGCCATTCAGTCCCTTGAGTCTGTTACACAGGAACAGGAGGAGGCCCATTTAGCCCATCAGGCCTGTTACACAGGAACAGGAGGAGGCCCATTCAGCCCCTCGAGCCTGTTACACGGGAACAGGAGGAGGCCCATTCAGCCCCTTGAGCTTGTTACACAGGAACAGGAGGAGGCCATTCAGCCCCTCGTGCCTGTTACACAGGAAGAGGAGGGGGCCATTCAGCCCCTCGAGCCTGTTACTCAGGAACAGGAGGAGGCCATTCAGCCCCTCGAGCCTGTTACACAGGAACAGGAGGAGGCCATTCAACCCTTTGAGCCTGTTAACAGGAACAGGAGGAGGCCATTCTGCCCCTCGGGCCTGTTACGCAGGAACAGGAGGAGGCCATTCAACCCTTTGAGCCTGTTTACAGGAACAGGAGGAGGCCATTCAGCCCCTCGAGCTTGTTGCACAGGAACAGGAGGAGGCCATTCAGCCCCTCGAGCCTGTTACACAGGAAGAGGAGGGGGCCATTCAGTCCCTCGAGCCTGTTACACAGGAACAGGAGGAGGCCCATTCAGCCCCTCGAGCCTGTTACACAGGAACTGGAGGAGGCCCATTCAGCCCCTTGAGCCTGTTACACAGGAACAGGAGGAGGCCCATTCAGCCCCTCGAGCCTGTTACACAGGAACAGGAGCAGGCCATTCAGCCCCTCGAGCCTGTTACACAGGATCAGGAGGAGGCCATTCAGCCCCTCGAGCCTCTTAGACAGGAACAGGAGGAGGCCCATTCAGCCCCTTTAGCTGTGACACAGGAACAGGAGGGGGCCATTCAGTCCCTCGAGCCAGTTACACAGGAACAGGAGGAGGCTCATTCAGCCCTTCGAGCCTGTTACGCAGGAACAGGAGGAGGCCCATTCAGCCCCTCAGGCCTGTTGCACAGGAACAGGAGGGGGCCATTCAGTCCCTCGAGCCTGTTACACAGGAACAGGAGGAGGCCCATTCAGCCCCTCGAGCCTGTTACACAGGAACAGGAGGAGGCCATTCAGCCCCTCGAGCCTGTTACACAGGAACAGGAGGAGGCCATTCAGCCCCTCGAGCCTGTTACACAAGAACAGGAGGAGGCCCATTCAGCCCCTCGAGCCTGTTACACAGGAACAGGAGCAGGCCATTCAGCCCCTCGAGCCTGTTACACAGGAACAGGAGGGGGCCATTCAGCCCCTCGAGCCTGTTACTCAGGAACAGGAGGAGGCCATTCAGCCCCTCGAGCCTGTTACACAGGAACAGGAGGAGGCCATTCAACCCTTTGAGCCTGTTAACAGGAACAGGAGGAGGCCATTCAGCCCCTCGGGCCTGTTACACAGGAACAGGAGGAGGCCATTCAACCCTTTGAGCCTGTTAACAGGAACAGGAGGAGGCCATTCAGCCCCTCGAGCTTGTTACACAGGAACAGGAGGAGGCCATTCAGCCCCTCGAGCCTGTTACACAGGAAGAGGAGGGGGCCATTCAGTCCCTCGAGCCTGTTACACAGGAACAGGAGGAGGCCCATTCAGCCCCTCGAGCCTGTTACACAGGAACTGGAGGAGGCCCATTCAGCCCCTCGAGCCTAATACACAGGAACAGGAGGATGCCATTCAGCCCCTCGAGCCTGTTACACAGGAACAGGAGCAGGCCATTCAGCCCCTCGAGCCTGTTACACAGGAACAGGAGGAGGCCATTCAGCCCCTCGAGCCTCTTAGACAGGAACAGGAGGAGGCCCATTCAGCCCCTCGAGCTGTGACACAGGAACAGGAGGGGGCCATTCAGTCCCTCGAGCCAGTTACACAGGAACAGGAGTAGGCTCATTCAGCCCTTTGAGCCTGTTACACAGGAACAGGAGGAGGCCCATTCAGCCCCTCAGGCCTGTTACACAGGAACAGGAGGGGGCCATTCAGTCCCTCGAGCCTGTTACACAGGAACAGGAGGAGGCCATTCAGCCCCTCGAGCCTGTTACACAGGAACAGGAGGAGGCCCATTCAGCCCCTCGAGCCTGTTACACAGGAGCAGGCCATTCAGCCCCTCGAGCCTGTTACACAGGAACATGAGGGGGCCATTCAGCCCCTCGAGCTGTGACACAGGAACAGGAGGGGGCCATTCAGTCCCTCGAGCCAGTTACACAGGAACAGGAGGAGGCTCATTCAGCCCTTCGAGCCTGTTACACAGGAACAGGAGGAGGCCCATTCAGCCCCTCGGGCCTGTTGCACAGGAACAGGAGGGGGCCATTCAGTCCCTCGAGCCTGTTACACAGGAACAGGAAGAGGCCCGTTCAGCCCCTCGAGCCTGTTACACAGGAACAGGAGGAGGCCATTCAGCCCCTCGAGCCTGTTACACAGGAACAGGAGGCCCATCAGCCCCTTGAGCCTGTTACACAGGAACAGGAGGAGGCCCATTCAGCCCCTCGGGCCTGTTACACAGGAACAGGAGGAGGCCCATTCAGCCCCTCAAGCCTGTTACACGGAACAGGAGGAGGCCATTCAGCCCCTTGAGTCTGTTACACAGGAACAGGAGGAGGCCCATTCAGCCCATCAGGCCTGTTACACAGGAACAGGAGGAGGCCCATTCAGCCCCTCGAGCCTGTTACACAGGAACAGGAGGAGGCCATTCAACCCTTTGAGCCTGTTAACAGGAACAGGAGGAGGCCATTCAGCCCCTTGAGCTTGTTACACAGGAACAGGAGGAGGCCGTTCAGCCCCTCGAGCCTGTTACACAGGAAGAGGAGGGGGCCATTCAGTCCCTCGAGCCTGTTACACAGGAACAGGAGGAGGCCATTCAGCCCCTCGAGCCTGTTACACAGGAACAGCAGGCCCATTCAGCCCCTTGAGCCTGTTACACAGGAACAGGAGGAGGCCCATTCAGCCCCTCGAGCCTGTTACACAGGTACAGGAGCAGGCCATTCAGCCCCTCGAGCCTGTTACACAGGAACAGGAGGAGGCCCATTCAGCCCCTCGAGCCTGTTACACAGGAACAGGAGGAGGCCCATTTAGCCCCTCGAGTCTGTTACACAGGAACAGGAGGAGGCCCATTCAGCCCCTCGGGCCTGTTAACATATTGTATGTTACTGGGTATAACAATCCTGTATATATTATATAATAACATACTATGTTATTGGGTATAACACTCCTGTATATGTTTTTTAATAACACACCATGTGTTACTGGGTATAACACTCCTGTATATATTATATAATAACACACTGTGTGTTACTGCGTATAACACTCCTGTACATATTATATAATAACACACTGTTACTGGGTATAACACTCCTGTATATATTATATAATAACACACCGTGTGTTACTGGGTATAACACTCTGTATATATTATATAATAACACACTGTGTGTTACTGGGTATAACACTCTGTTTATATTATATAATAACACACCGTGTGTTACTGGGTATAACACTCTGTATATATTATATAATAACACACCGTGTGTTACTGGGTATAACACTCCTGTATATATTATATAATAACACACTGTGTTACTGGGAATAACACTCTGTATGTATTATATAATAACACACTGTGTTACTGGGTATAACACTCCTGTATATATTATATAATAACACGGTGTGTGTTACTAGGTATAACACTCTGTATATATTATATAATAACACACTATGATACTGGGTATAACACTCCTGTTTATGTTATATAATAACACACCGTGTGTTACTGGGTATAACACTCTGTATATATTATATAATAACACACTGTGTGTTACTGGGTATAACACTCCTGTGTATATTATATAATAACAGGGTGTGTGTTACTGGGTATAACACTCCTGTATATATAACTGAATCTCTATGTGCTGCAATGATCCTCTTCCTAATCTCATTCTCTCACTTTTCCATAGCATTCCAGCTGTTAATGATTCTCCGTGCAAGAACATGGATCAAGGGCAGAAAGGTACAGTGAGTTCTGCAAGATGTTATAATACTTGCTCATGCTGTAGGTAACTGAATCGTAAGTTAAGCATTGCTTGGGATGTGGTGTCTTGGATGGGTCATAGTGTAATGGTACCAGCCAGTAGGGTCGTAAAATGTCCATATACAGCCATACCCCTGAAACTTTACTGGGTATAACGCTCCTGTATATATTATATAATAACACACTGTGTTTACTGGGTATCACGCTCCTGTATATATTATATAATAACACACCGTGTGTTACTGGGTATAACACTCTGTATATATTATATAATAACACACTGTGTGTTGCTGGGTATAACACTCTGTATATATTATATAATAACACACCGTGTGTTACTGGGTATAACGCTCCTGTATATATTATATAATAACACACCGTGTGTTACTGGGTATAACACTCTGTATATATTATATAATAACACACTGTGTGTTGCTGGGTATAACACTCTGTATATATTATATAATAACACACTGTGTGTTACTGCGTATAACACTCTGTATATATTATATAATAACACACCGTGTGTTACTGGGTATAACGCTCCTGTATATATTATATAATAACACACTGTGTGTTACTGGGTATAACACTCTGTATATATTATATAATAACACACCGTGTGTTACTGGGTATAACACTCTGTATGTATTATATAATAACACACTTTGTGTTACTGGGTATAACACTCCTGTATATATTATATAATAACACACTGTGTGTTACTGGGTATAACACGCTGTGTATACAATATAATAACACACTGTGTATTACTGGTTATAACACTCTGTATATATTACATAATAACACAGTGTGTATTACTGGGTATAACATTCCTGTATATATTATATAATAACACACTGTGTGTTTCTGGGTATAACACATTGCATATATTGTATAATAACACACTGTGTATTACTGGGTATAACATTCCTGTATATATTATATAATAACACACCGTCTTTTACTGGGTCACCATCATAGGCAGTCCCTCGGAATCGAGGAAGACTTGCTTCCACTCTAAAAGTGAGTCCTCAGGTGACTGAACAGTCCAATACTGGAACCACAGTCCCTGTCACATGTGGGACAGACAGTGGTTGAGGGAAGGGGAGGGTGGGACTGGTTTGCCGCACGCTCCTTCCGCTGCCTGCGCTTGGTTTCTGCACGCTCTCGGCGACGAGACTCGAGGTGCTCAGCGCCCTCCCGGATGCACTTCCTCCACTTAGGGCGATCTTTGGCGAGGGACTCCCTGGTGTCGGTGGGGATGTTGCACTTTATCAGGGAGGCTTTGAGGGTGTCCCTGTAACGTTTCCTCTGCCCACCTTTGGCTCGCTTGCCGTGAAGGAGTTCCGAGTAGAGCGCTTGCTTTGGGAGTCTCGTGTCAGGCATGTGGACAATGTGGCCCGCCCAGCGGAGCTGGTCGAGTGTGGTCAGTGCTTCGATGCTGGGGATGTTGGCCTGGTCAAGGCCGCTGATGTTGGTGCGTCTGTCCTCCCAGGGGATTTGCAGGATCTTGTGGAGACATCGTTGGTGGTATTTCTCCAGCGACTTGAGGTATCTACTGTACATGGTCCATGTCTCTGAGCTGTACAGGAGGGCGGGTATTACTACCGCTCTGTGTGTCTATAGTATATTAAAGCACACCGTATGTTACTGGGCATACCCCACACTCCTCCCTCTGGTCTGCCAAACCTCAAGTAACCCACGTGATGCCAAGCCAATTATCGCACTCTCCCCAGTCTGTAGCGCACTGCCAGAACGAGAGGCATCAAGGGCCCAGGGTGTGGGAGAGGAATAATTGAGTCGGGCTCCTCACTCTCAGACACGGCACAGTTACCCCTACTCAAAGCATGCCTCTGTGGAGCCTCCTATCCAGCCTTGGCCTTGCTGCTTCATATTGTCCCGCGGGCACTCACCGCCATTGTTCCGCCAGTCATTCACGGGACGTGGTGGCATTGCTGGCAAGGCCAGCATTGGATGCCCGTCCCTCGTTGTCCTGATAAAGTGGCGGTGAGCCGCCTTCTCCTGGAACCGCTGCAGTGCCGCGTGGCCCAGGCGCTCGGCTGAGAATTTGCAGGACCATGGCCCAGCGGGGTGAGGGAACGACGATTTAGGGCCAAGTCGGGACGGTGTACAAGTTGGAGAGGAACCTGGAGGTGCCGATGCTCCCACAACCGTGCTGAATGTTGTCACCCTGGATGGCAGAGGGCGGGCAACAGTCAGCTGCCCTCTTGCCTCCCACTTGGCCATTTTGGGAATGGTCTTGGAGGGAATGAATGTACGCCTGCAGTACAAGACGTGCAGAGGGGGGAGAATGTGGAGGTTAAAAATGCATTCGTATAATATCAACCGCACGGCGATGGACGATATATCAGGGGCCAGACGTTCGGCTACATTGTCGCCGATTTTCTCGGCGGTACAGCTGGTTATCCGCCCGGCGACAGTTTCCACGTAAGTGTTTTCCTTGCTATCGCCCACATCTGAAGTCGCCCACCGGGACCAGACCGCCCACGTGCAACGCTGAGAACAACCGCCAGGGCGTAAGTTTGGCCTCGCCCACCGAGGTCCAGATCGCCGAGAGACCCGGCCTGTAAACGCTGCTAAAACAGGGCGGTGGGTGAGTATTCTGCTTAGAAAGGTAAGTGAAAGGTTCTTTCATTATTTTTTAATTTTAAAACGTCAATTAGGTATAAAAGTGTCTTGGGAATGCTTTGTACGTTTTACTTTTTTTTAATTGAAATTTTTGCTTTTAAGTTACCCACGCCCCTCCCTAGGCCCAACCGCAGCCTGGGCCTAAATTTTACTATTCACCGCCCATTCGGTGACGATCGGCCATGTTGCTAACTTTGCACTGACCTGCTGAGAGCCTGCCGACAATGAGTGTACAACGGCCATTGTCGGGCCGGGCGATTAGTTTTAATGACTTTAAACATAAAAATGGAAATTCTCACCAGTTACTCACCGAGTGTTAGCGATTCTTCTCAGCAGGCAATTGGGCCTCGAGGGGCTTTCGGGAAAGCCGAGACCCAGGACTCTAATGTGCTGTGTGTTATTGTATTTCAGGGCCTACCAATCAATGCCTTCCTGCCAAAGTGCCTGTGGTCAAGGTAAGATAAGCCTCGAGTGGGAGTGGATATAGAGCTTTTGGTGGATTGCAGGACTTTGCCATCCAGAAGGTGAAACGGCAGGGTAGAGGCTTTGATCAGTTAGACTGTACAAGCTGGTGCGAGGGGACCCACACACAGCAATCGGATCAGACAATGCTCAGAGTAATGAATCCCAGGCCATGACTCCAGCAATGGGGCCAAGAGAATGTTCACAGTATCCTCGTCCCACAACAGTGGAGTTTGAGAATATTCAGAGTATAAGGATTCTAAAGGGCCTGAATTTGGTCAAGGCCCCGCCCGCCCAAAGACCGCCGATGGCCACCGAGGTCCCTGACTGTACTCTGGGCGGGGTTTCCAGTGGAGAGGTCCCTCGAAGCGTGGCGGGCGGCCAATCCGGGCAGCAGCGGGCGGGAGCTCTCAATTTCAGCAGCAAAGGTGCCTGGATCTAGCCTGGAGGCGACAAAGGTTTGGACAGGTTCCCACTGGTTCTACATATCGCCGAGAGCGTGCAGAAAGCAAGCGCAGGCAGCGGAAGGAGCGTGCGGCAAACCAGTCCCACCCTCCCCTTCCCTCAACCACTGTCTGGCCCACCTGTGACAGGGACTGTGGCTCCCGTATTGGACTGTTCAGTCACCTGAGAACTCACTGTTAGAGTGACAGCAAGTCTTCCTCGATCCCGAGGGCCTGCCTCTGATGATGATGGTTTTATAGTTTAGCTCTTTGACCCAGCTTTTTGGTCACCTGCGCTAATTTCTCCTTATGTGGCTCGGTGTCAAATTATAAAAACCTCACCCTACTCCTGTGAAGCACCGTGGGACGTGTCACTGTGTTAAAGGTGCGATACTGTTGTTGTTTAATCAAAACTGCTACACCTCCTGTTTCTCCTTCCCTGTCTTTGCTGAATACCTTGCAGCCAGGAATATTCAGCACCTTTCCTGAGCCAGGCCTCAGTTATTGCTGCTCCATTATATTTCCATGTGACTATTTACGCCCGCAGCTCACCAGCTTTATCAACCAAACAGTTTGCATTTAGACACATGCCCACCGGATCTAACATAGAGCTCTTTGTATTTTGGGTGATCACGTCTATTTCTGGATTATTTATAACTCTGACTGTCTCTCCCGGTCCTTGCTGTTACTTTATAATGCCTCATCTTGGGGCCCAGCCCCTGCCAAATTCATTTAACCCTTTCCCCACTGCACCAGTTAACCTGCCCACACGGATATTGGGCCCAGCTGTGCTGAGGTGCAACATCAGAAATAGGAGCAGGAGTCGGCCATTCGGCCCCTCGAGCCTGTTCCGCCATTTAATAAGATCATGGCTGATCCGATCATGGACTCAGCTCCACTTCCCTGCCTGCTCCCCATAACCCTTCACTCCCTTATCGCTCAAAAATCTGTCTATCTCCACCTTAAATATATTCAATGTCCCAGCCTCCACAGCTCTCTGGGGCAGAGAATTCCACAGATTCACCACCCTCTGAGAGAAGAAATTCCTCCTCATCTCAGTTTTAAATGGGCGGCCCCTTATTGTGAGACTATGGGCCTGAATTTGGTCAAGGCCCCGCACGCCCAAGAGCCTCCCAAAGGACCACCGATGGCCACCGAGGTCCCTGACGGTATCTGGGCGGGGTTTTTATCGGAGAGGTCCCTCGAAGCGCGGCGGGCGACAATCTGGGCGGCACGGGCGGGAGCTCTCGTACTCGGCGGCAGAGGTGGTTCCGCCCAAGTGCCACTGAGGATGGAGCCAGGCCCACGGAGGCCCCATCCAGGTCAGTCCCTTAAAGAAAAAATTAAACAATGTTTACTTACCTTTTTATTCAGCTGTTCCTGCTCACCGTCGGGTACAGACCGGGCTCCACACAGCAGTCCCCCAACCCCCACCCCTCCCCGCTCTCCCCTTTCCCCCTCTCCCGGTACTGACCCTGCTCACCGTCGGGTACAGACCGGGCTCCACACAGCAGTCCCCCAACCCCCACCCCTCCCCGCTCCCCCCTTCCCCCCCTCCCGGTACTGACCCTGCTCACCGTCGGGTACAGACCAGGCTCCTCACTCCCTTCCCCCCCTCCCGGTACTGACCCTGCTCACCGTCGGGTACAGACCAGGCTCCTCACTCCCTTCCCCCTCTCCCGGTACTGACCCTGCTCACCGTCGGGTACAGACCAGGCTCCTCACTCCCTTCCCCCCCTCCCGGTACTGACCCTGCTCACCGTCGGGTACAGACCAGGCTCCTCACTCCCTTCCCCCCCTCCCGGTACTGACCCTGCTCACCGTCGGGTACAGACCAGGCTCCTCACTCCCTTCCCCCCCTCCCGGTACTGACCCTGCTCACCGTCGGGTACAGACCAGGCTCCTCACCCCCCTCCCCCCTTCCCCCCCCTCCCGGTACTGACCCTACTCACCGGTGGGGACAGACCGGGCACCACACAGTGCTCCCTGCCCCCCCGCTCTCCTCCCGACTCCCGCTCACACCAATCTCAGTGTCTCGGGGGGTGGGAGCCCACTTACACCACTCGGCCGCCCGCTGACATCACCGGGCAGTTCCTGGCGGCTCTCCCTCCCGCTCCAGGCCACGTCAAAAGTGGCACCGGGCATTACCCGAGGGGGGAATGTCAGCAGCTGTGGGCGGGGCATGGGGCGGGGCGGTGGGCGGGGCAGTGGGCAGGAACGGGGGCAGTGGGCGGGGAGCGGAGGCAGTGGGCAGTGGGCGGGGCAGTGGGCGGGGAGCGGAGGCAGTGAGCAGTGGGGGGCAGTGGGCGGGGCAGTGGGCGGGGAGCGGAGGCAGTGAGCAGGGGGGAGCATGGGTGGGGCAGTGGGCAGTGGGCGGGGCAGTGGGCGGGGATTGGAGGCAATGGGGGGCAGTGGGCGGGGCAGTGGGCAGTGGGCGGGGAGCGGAGGCAGTGGGCGGGGCAGTGGGCGGGGCAGTGGTGGGCAGTGGGTGGGGAGCGGGGGACAGTGAACGGGGAGTGGGGGGTCAGAGGTCGGGGCAGTGGGCAGTGGACGGGGGGCAGTGGGCGGGGCAGTGGGTGGGGCTGTGGGCGGAGCAATGGGTAAGTCCATCACGTTCGGGCCCTCTGTTACTATTGGCCTGGGGTCAGGGCTGGATTAACCCAAAGGCTAATGAGGCTAATTAGACCCTCATAATTTTTAGGCCCTCAACTTTAGGCCCTAATTTTGATATCATTAACCCTAAATCTTTGTCACCCGGTTGGTTGAGTAATATCTTATATCACTGCATCGTTATATCTTCAGAGGTGCAAAATATTACATCCTGTGGCTCAGAGCGTGTGTGTAAAATTCTGTGACAATCTTGAAACATGTACAAATGTCAAAAACAGACTGGCCCGGCGCGTTGTGTACGCTGTCGATAGGATAACTGCGTAGGGAAGGCAGCATTAGTTGACGAGATGTATTCAGAGAATGATTTTTTGATATTGCAGTATAAGTGGGGAGGAAACTAATCTGTGCTGGAACTGTACGCTGTTTGTGTTGGGTTTGAAGTTTTTTGCCACAGTCAAGGCCAGGAGCATTGTTTGAAGATATGTATTCAGAGAATGATTAGTTTGATCTCACGGTTTAAAATTCTCGGTTTGAGTTGCCAGCTGTTTTTTACTGTAAAGCTTTGATTTTTGGGTGTAGTTGCTGTGTTTCCCACATTGCAACAGTGACCACACTCTAAAAAGTGCTTCCTTGGCTGTAAAGCGCTTTGAGACATCGGGTGGCCGTGAAAGGCGCTATATAAATGCAAGTCTGCGTTTGTTAGGCCCACCCCAGCAGCAGCTCGAAGTTGAGTAGCTCAAGGACGGGAGATCTCCGCACCCCGAGACATGACCCAACATTCCTGCCTCCCCTTTTATATCCTGATGATTGCCAAATGTCGCGCCCTCGCACCAAGGGTTCAGGGCAAGCTTTCCTCCTTTGGCCACGCTCTCGTCAAATGAAGGGAGTGGCCTTCTCGGACCAAACCCAAACGGTTGAAATTCCGCACAGCAAGATCCCACAAGCACCCAGTGCGATAAACGATTGGATCATCTGTTTCTCAGTGACGTGGGTGAAGGGGTAAGTATTGGCTGAGTGATTTTTTTTTTACAAAGAAAGACTTGCATTTATAAAGCACTCTAAAGTGCTTTACAGCCAATGAAGTACTTTCTTGAAGTGTAGTCACTGTTGTAATGTGGGAAACGCAGCAGCCAATTTGTGCACAGCAAGCTCCCACACACAGCAATGTGATACTGACCCAGATAAATTGTTTTTAGTGATGCTGATTGAGGGATAAATGCTGACCAGGACAAATGCTTTGATAAAGGCATCAGCAATTGACCCCTCCCCTTCACGGCTGTGATTGTATCTTTCGGGCTGAAAATAAGGTTCTCGAAGCTGTTTCTCGCCCAACAAAAACCCTGCGAAGGAATCAGCCTTGGCTCAGAGGGCAGCACATGCACCTCCGAGTCACAAGGTTATGGGTTCAAATCCCACCCCAGAGTCTTCAGCACAACGTCTGGGCTGGTGCTCCCTGTGCCAGTAATGATGGACGCTGCACTGTCGGAGGACATGTAATGTGGGAAATGCAGCAGCCAATTTGTGCACAGCAAGCTCCCACAAACAGCAGTGTGATACTGACCAGATCATGTGTCTCTTTGTTATGTTGATTGAGGGGTAAATATTGAGCTGGACACCAGGGAGAACTCCCCTGCTCTTCTTCGAAATAGTGCCACGGGATCTTTTACGTCCACCCGAGCAGTTTAATGTCTTAAAGGGGTAAAAGAAGACTTCTCTTCTTCAAGATGGATTCCCTGAAATAAGGAATCGACACCCGCCCATATAACGACCACGGAATCAAGCAGACGAAACCTTGGATTCACTTTGTCGATCTTTAGTCAGGCATATGCAGCAGAAGCACCTCAGTCCTAGCCGCGTAAGACTGAACCTTCCATGTTGGAATGTTTTACACACAGTTATACAGTTTCCCAGGTGGGCTCACTATTCTATGGCCTACAACTGATCAGAGCTACATTGCTTCGTTAACCCTTATCAGACTGGCCGCTGAGTATTCTCCCAGCATCTTTATCTCTCCATAGCATGTGGAGCTGAGCTCAGTCTATTGGAATGTGTTGATCGGTAGGTTTAACCTTGCTCTGGCTTTTCCGAGCTAGGTCTGCAGTTTTTAGAGATAAGCAGAGATACTCCTTTTAACCTGATTTCATGCCATACCCTTATTTGGGTCTTAAGTGTACTTTTTACTTAGAAAGAAACATTGAAACGTAGAAAGTTACAGCACAGGAGGTGGCCATTCCGGCCCATCATGTCCGCCCCGGCCGACAAAGAGCCGCACGGCCCTCGGTCAGCAGCCCTGAAGGTTACATATAAACCTATGAACAATGATGGAAAGGCAAAGAGCACCCAGCCCAACCAGTCCGCCTCACACAACTGCGACACCCCTTACACTGAAACATTCTACACTCCACCCCAACCGGAACCATGTGATCTCCTGGGAGAGGCCAAAACCAGATAAAAACCCAGGCCAATTTAGGGAGAAAAAAATCTGGGAAAATTCCTCTCCCTGGCCGTATTCGATTCCCTGCAGTACTTACCATTATATCTGCGGCGTCCAACAAAAGGTCATCCAGTCTAATCCCAATTACCAGCTCTAGGTCCGTAACCCTGCAGGTTACTGCACTTTAAGTGCCCATCCAACCATCTCTTAAAAGTGGTGAGGGTTTCTGCATCCACCACTCTTCCAGGCAGCGAGTTCCAGATCCCCACAACACTCTGCGTAAAGAAGCCCCCCCTCAAATCCCCTCTAAACCTTCCAACCACCTTAAAACTATGCCTCCTCATAATAGACCCCTCCAGCAATGGAAATAGGCCCTTACTATCCACTATGTCCAGGCCCCTTAATATTTTGTACACCTCGATGAGGTCTCCTCTCAAGCTCCTCTGTTCCAATGAGAACAAACCCAGCCTATCCAATCTGCCCTCATAACTAAGATTCTCCATTCCAGGCAGCATCCTAGTAAATCTCCTCTGCACCCTCTCTAGCAACCAGAACTGCACGCAGTACTCCAGCTGTGGCCTAATCAAAGTATTGTACAATTGAAGCATAACCTCCCTGCTCTTATATTCTAAGCCTCAACCAATAAAGGCAAGCATTCCGTATTCCTTCTTAACCACCTTATCCACCTGGCCTGCTACTTTCAGGGATCTATGGACAAGCACTCCAAGGTCCCTTTGTTCGTCTACACTATTAAGTAGCCAACCGCTTAATGTGTATACTCTTCCCTTATTAGCCCTCCCAAAGTGCATCACCTCACACTTCTCTGAATTAAATTCCATTTGCCACTGCTCTGCCCACCTGACCAGTAGATTGATATCCTCCTGCAGCCCATAACTTTCCTCTTCATTATCAACCACACGGCCAATTTTAGTGTCGTCTGCAAACTTCTTAATCATACTCCCTATATTCAAATCTAAATCGTTGCTATATACCACAAAAAACAAGGGACCCAGCACTGAGCCCTGCGGAACCCCACTGGAAACATCCTTCCAGTCACAAAAACATCCATCAATCATCACCCTTTGCTTCCTACCTCCAAGCCAATTTTGGATCCAACTTGACACTTTGCCTTTTGGGCTTTAACCTTCATGACCAGTCTTACTATGTGGGACCTTATCAAAAGCTTTGCTAAAGTCCATATACACTGCATCGTACGCACTACCCTCATCGACCCTCCTGGTTACCTCCTCAAAAAATTTAATCAGGTTAGTCAGACACAATCTTCCCTTAACAAATCCGTGTTGACTGTCCCTAATTAATCCTTGCCTATCCAAATGTAGATTTATCCTGTCTTTCAGGATTTTTTCCAATAATTTTCAACTTAACAACTTAAGTATGCTTTTTACTCGGGTATACTTTTTACCCCCTTACAGTCTCATCCGAAAGACGGCACCTCCGACAGTGCGGCGCTTCCTCAGCACTCATCATCATAAGTAGTCCTCGGAATCGAGGAAGACTTGCTTCCACTCTAAAAATGAGTTCTTTGGTGACTGAACAGTCCAATACGGGAATTACAGTCTCTGTCAGAGGTGGTTGAGGGAAGGGGTGGGTGGGACTGGTTTGCCGCACGCTCCTTTCGCTGCCTGCGCTTGGTTTCTGCACGCTCTCGGCGACGAGACTCGAGGTGCTCAGTGCCCTCCCGGATGCACTTCCTCCACTTAGGGCGGTCTTTGGGCCAGGGACCCCCAGGTGTCGGTGGGGATGTTGCACTTTATCAGGGAGGCTTTGAGGGTGTCCTTGTAACATTTCCTCTGCCCACCTGGGGCTCGCTTGTCATGTAGGAGTTCTGAGTAAAGCACTTGCTTTGGGAATCTCGTGTCGGGGGGACATGCAGACAATGTGGCCTGCCCAGCAGAGCTGGTCGAGTGTGGTCAGTGCTTCGATGCTGGGGATGTTGGCCTGATCGAGGACGCTAACGTTGGTGCATCTGTCCTCCCGGGGGATTTGTAGGATCTTGCGGAGACATCGTTGGTGGTATTTCTCCAGCGACTTGAGGTGTCTACTGTACACGGTCCATGTCTCTGAGCCATACAGGAGGGCGGGTATTACTACAGCCCTGTAGACCATGAGCTTGGTGGCAGATTTGCACTGGGAGTGTCAGCCTAGATTTGTTTTGTGCTCGAGTCCCTGGAGTGGGGCTCGAACCCACAACCTTCTGACTCCGAGGCGAGGGTGCTGCCCACTGAACCACAGCTAAACGCCTCAATTCGATCACCCCTTGACCTCTGCACTCTCTCTCATTTCTCCCGCAGAATGTTGATTCGGAAGAGATCGTCTACTCGACCTTACAGCTCAACGAAAGGTCAGCCACAGAGAGAAAAGTTTCACCATCGGAGGAGAGTATTTTATACTCAGCCGTGCGGTTTCAAGCTCGGACTAAGTAGACTTCCTCATTTCGGCCGACATCTGGCACCCGGGCCCCACGAGGTCGCCACGAATCAAGAAGTGATATTTCCACATCCACACGCAAATATTTCCTCATTGCCCGCTGACTGGCATCTGGCATCAGTGTTCCATCTTCCTGCCGGTTACCAGGACGATGGGCACCAGGAACTTGCCGAGCCAATCCCGCTTTCGATGGCCTCCCCATGCCCCCGCCCCCCCCTCCCCCTCCCCCTCCGGACCCGCTCATCCTCCAGCTCCCTCTCCTCTGCCAAAACTGCTCCCTCTGCCTAGACAACCCCCGGTGTAATGTATGCAGCTGTGAGTACCGGGGCCTGGTTCAGGGCCTGTTGGGACAGGGGCAAACGCGGGCCGATAGTTATGTATGTTCATGGTCATTACATGACGTAACAACAAGTTACTATGCTGGGCTTATGCTATAATGTAATAATATAATACAGGGCAACGTCCAGAATCCACAACCCTCGGCACCGAGGCCGTTCCGGATTCCGGGTTTTTCCGGACTTGGGAACGTTTTTCTGACGTCACGAATCCGGAAACACCCGAGCCCAGGGTTGGGTATTTCTGGATTTCGGAACATCAGAAAGGGGGGGTCACCACCGGTGAGGAGCTGTTGGGGCGGGCCCCACCGTGGAGGAGGTGTAGGGGTGGGCCCCGTCGCGGAGGAGCTGTTGGGGCGGGCCCCACCGCGGAGGAGGTGTTGGGACGGGTCTCACTGCGGAGGTGATGTTCTGGTGGGCCGGTGACGAGGCCCCAAGTTCGGCGGGTTCGGATTCCGGAACATTTTATGGATTCCGGGCGACCCTGCCACCGATCGGTCCATATTCGGAACATTCCGGATTCCGGAACTCCGGATTTTGGACGCTGCACCTGTATATTATATATTAACATATATTTTGTATATTAAGTACATTACAGGTTATAATAACACTGTTAAATAATAACACAGATAAATAGCAACGGTCTTGTCTCTGCAAAAATAGGTGTGTACACGTTAGGCCAATAAACAATATTTCCCTCGGTCGTGTTTTTCCTCTTATTGTCGATTCTATTCGGCCTATTTGCGAGGCCTTATATTTTTCTTCCTACATTTATTTGGTGGGCCTGGGGCAGGGGCCACAAGGTTAATCTGCCCCTGGTGAGGATGCTCACAGGTTTGTAGAGCTGTTGCGTGCGGAGGGGAGCGGGCAGGTCCGAAGGCCTCCTCGTAGGACTGCTCCTGGGCCTGGCCAAGGGGGCCATCAGCCGGTCCAGGGAGCAGGCGGTCGAGGGGGTCGTTCAGCCTGACTGCCTGCCTCTCTTCTGCGGTTACATCCGAGTCAGGGTGTCCCTGTAGATGGAGCACGCGGTGTCCACCGGTACGCTCGTGGCCTTCCGCGAGAGGTGCCCGCCGGAGGGACTGGGGTGCATCATTTCAACTGGGAACAGAACTTTCAGTTAATGTGTCTTGTTACCTTTAATGTTAATTTGTGGATTTTGGTGCCCTTACAAAAGGGGACACTTGTATTAATGTTCTACCCAAAATAGTTGTGGAGCTGTTGAGTTGGGAGTGGCTTAGCCAGTCACGTGATGTTCACATGGCTCAATAAAACCCTGGGCAGTTGGGTTCGGGGGATCCACGATGGGGCAGGTGATTGTGAGCCTGGTGGATGAACTGGTAATGTGTCGAGTGATTGTTAAACCTTTGTTAATAGACCAACTGGTTCTTGATAGCGATGTGTTGCTATGGATTCACCAGCAAAGGACCCACGTAGCGACTACATTACACGCGGCTTTTTTTCTCCACCACGAACCATCTTCTGAAACCTCAACGCCTCTGCCCTGTCTCCTCCACCCTCACCTCCGACAACAAGTGCGGGGAGCTCATGGACTTCTTTGCCTCCAAGATTTAGGACTATCCATTTAGCCGCCTCTGCCCCCACTCCCTTCCCCTGGCCCACCAGGCCGAACTTCTACTAAGGTTTCCCCTTGCCCTGGCCTTGAACTGGCATTTTCCTCTCATCTCTCTCTGATTTCTCCTCACGACCTCCCCGGGCTCACCTTATCCGTGAGAACCACTCCCTGCCCCCTCAACCGACTTACCACCAAACGGCAGAATTCAACATCCCTTCAAATCTGCCACAGTCCCCTCATTCTTCAAAATAAAATCGACCCTTTACCCCTCTGTCCTTGCAAACTACTGCTCCAGCTCGAAAGTCCTTGAACGTGTTGTCCCCTCCCAAATCTGTGCCCATCGTTCCCGCATCTCCATGTTGGAAGCCCTCCAATCACGTTTCCGCCCCAGCCAAAATTATCGCACAGCAAGCTCCCACACACAGCAATGTGATAATGACCCAGATCATCGGTTTATTTGTTATGTTGATTGAGCGATAAATATTGACCCCAGGACACCGGGGAGAACTCCCCTGCTCTTCTTCAAAATAGTGCCATGGAATCTTTTACATTCACCCGAGAGAGCAGACGGGGCCTCGGTTTAATTTCTCATCTGAAAGACAGCACCTCCGACAGTGCGGCACTCCCTCAGTACTGCCCCTCTGACAGCCCGGCACTCCCTCAGTACTGCCCCTCCAACAGTGCGGCGCTCCCTCAGTACTGCCCCTCTGACAGCGCGGCACTCCCTCAGTACTGCCCCTCTGACAGCGCGGCGCTCCCTCAGTACTGCCCCTCCGACAGCGCGGCACTCCCTCGGTACTGACCCTCCGACAGTGCTGCACTCCCTCAGTACTGCCCCTCCGACAGTGCGGCACTCCCTCAGCACTGCACTGGGAGTGTCAGTCTAGATTTTTTTGTGCTCAGGTTCCTGGAGTGGGATTTGAACCCACGACCTTCTGACCCAGAGGTGAGTAGCCACCCACTGAGCCACGGCTGGCTCGAATCTGTTTATCTCCGCCTTAAATACTTTCAGTGACCCAGCCTCCACAGCTCTCTGGGGCAGAGAATTCCACAGATTTACAACCCTCTGAGAGAAGAAATTCCTCCTCATCTCAGTTTTAACTGGGCCGCCCCTTATTCTGAGACTATGTCCCCTATTTCTAGATTCCCCCACGGGAGGAAACATCCTCTCTGCATCTACCCTGTCCAGCCCCCTCAGAATCTTATACGTTTCAATAAGATCACCTCTCATTCTTCTAAACTCCAATGAGTAGAGGCCCAACCTGCTCAACCTTTCTTCATAAAACAACCCCTTCATCCCAGGAATCAACCGAGTGAACCTTCTCTGAACTGCCTGTAATGCAAATATATCCTTCCATAAATACAGAGACCAAAACTGCACGCAGTACTCCAGGTGTGGCCTCACCAATACCCTGTACAGTTGTAGCAGGACTGCTCTGCTTTTATACTCCATCCCCCTTGCAATAAAGGCCAACATTCCATTGGCCTTCCTGATCACTTGCTGTACCTGCATACTAACTTTTTGTGTTTCATGCACAAGGACCCCCAGGTCCCTCTGTACTGCGGCATTTTGTAATCTCTCCCCATTTAAATAATCATTTGCCTTTTCTATTCTTGCTGCCAATTTGACCCTGAGATGAGCTCCTGACCCCATACCCTCTCCGTTACCCTTTCCATCCCGTTTCCCAGCGAGCAATCCGTCGGGAAATTCAGCCGGACTCCTGAGCTCCCGCCCGAGCGTAAGTGTGCAGCACCACTTTTAAACGCTGCTCTCTCGTCTTTGGCCGTAAAAACTGAATTTGGCAGCTGGAGCCTGTACCTAAACGCTTGGCAGTAAAATTAACATCATCATCATCATCATAGTCAGTCCCTCCGAATTGAGGAAGACTTGCTTCCACTCAATGTGAGTCCTCAGGTGACTGAACAGTCCAATACGGGAGCCACAGTCCCTGTCACAGGTGGGACAGACAGTGGTTGAGGGAAGGGGAGGGTGGGACTGGTTTGCCGCACGCTCCTTCCGCTGCCTGCGCTTGGTTTCTGCACGCTCTCGGCGACGAGACTCGAGGTGCTCAGCGCCCTCCCGGATGCACTTCCTCCACTTAGGGCGGACTGGTCTTTGGGCCAGGGACTCCCAGGTGTCGGTGGGGATGTTGCACTTTATCAGGGAGGCTTTGAGGGTGTCCCTGTAACGTTTCCTCTGCCCACCTGGGGCTCGCTTGCCGTGAAGGAGTTCCGAGTAGAGCGCTTGCTTTGGGAGTCTCGTGTCTGGGGGGACCATGCGGACAATGTGGCCCTGCCCAGCGGAGCTGGTCGAGTGTGGTCAGTGCTTCGATGCTGGGGATGTTGGCCTGGTCGAGGACGCTAATGTTGGTGCGTCTGCCCTCCCAGGGGATTTGCAGGATCTTGCGGAGACATCGTTGGTGGTATTTCTCCAGTGATTTGAGGTGTCCACTGTACATGGTCCGTGTCTCTGAGCCATACAGGAGGCAAAATCAGGGGTCAGGGGGTGACACCACCTCAAACGGCGGGATCGAATTCCTCCCCACCACCCCCTGCCAAATAATAAAGCATTTTATTTTAGCTTGTTTCACTAACTGATAAACGCCACCCATCTATTGAGTCGGAATGTCTTTGGTCTCTTTGTGACTGAGAACAGTGTGCGATAAAGCGCGGACAGTCAAGTTCCTGAAACAGGCAGCTACAAGACTCAGAGAGGCAGCTCAGGCTCTGTGAAACATTGGAGTGCAGGGGAGTTATTCTGATTCAGTTAAATAAGGTAAACCACTTATCAAGATCTGTGGAAGAAAGCTAACGCGAGGACTAAGGACTAGAAATTGAACTTTTGGTGATAGACGAATTTTCCCGGCATTTATATGGGGGTAAAATTGGCAACAAAATCCACCCGACGGTAAAAATCAGCATTGCCCGAGGATTCGCCGTGGAAACTGCGGTCCGTACCAACTTTAGTCCGAAGCCGATTACCGCTCAAAAGACAAGTCCTGGGACGGTGGGGGGGAAATAATCAAAAACACATGGCAAAAAATCAAAAAACACGAAACATTTACAAGACCTTTAACTAAGTAACCCACCCCTCCTGTCCTCCAACCTGTGACAGGGACTGTGGTTCCTGTATTGGACAGTTCAGCCACCTGACAACTCACCTTTCGAGTGGAGGCAAGTCTTCCTCGATTCCGAGGGACTGCCTCCGATGATGATGATGACCTATTCTCCACAGTTTACATTTTTTATAGCTCAATGTTGCAGATTGTTGGTCAACAGTTGGATTGTTGAATATCAAGTCGACTCAGACCTGCTCAACCGCACTCTTGGCAATTTCAGCACTATCCAGCAAGTACACTTTTTGTCCCTTTTTCCTTCTGATGGGCAGCAATTCAGGAGAAACCTCTTTACCCAGAGAGCGGTGAGAATGTGAAACTCGCTGCCACAGGGAGGGGTTGAGGCGAATAGTATCGATGCATTTAAAGGGAGGCTGTATAAACATGAGGGAAAAGGGAAGAGAGGGTTCTGCTGATAGTTAGATGGGGAAAGACAGGAGGAGGCTCAAGTGGGGCATAAACACCGGCACACAGCCGAACAATCGGCAAATAACGGGGCACACGGCCAAACAATCGGCAAATAACGGGGCACACGGCCAAACAATCGGCAAATAACGGGGCACACGGCCAAACAATCGGCAAATAACGGGGCACACGGCCAAACAACCAAATAACGGGGCACACGGCCAAACAATCACCAAATAACGGGGCACACGGCCAAACAACCAAATAACGGGGCACACGGCCGAACAATCGGCAAATAACGGGGCACACGGCCAAACAACCAAATAACAGGGCACACGGCCAAACAACCAAATAACAGGGCACACGGCCAAACAACCAAATAACGGGGCACACGGCCGAACAATCACCAAATAACGGGGCACACGGCCGAACAATCACCAAATAACTGGGCACACGGCCAAACAATCACCAAATAACTGGGCACACGGCCAAACAATCACCAAATAACGGGGCACACGGCCAAACAATCACCAAATAACGGGGCACATGGCCAAACAATCACCAAATAACTGGGCACACGGCCAATCAATCACCAAATAACGGGGCACATGGCCAAACAATCACCAAATAACGGGGCACATGGCCAAACAATCACCAAATAACTGGGCACACGGCCAAACAATCACCAAATAACTGGGCACACGGCCAAACAATCACCAAATAACTGGGCACACGGCCAAACAATCGGCAAATAACGGGGCACATGGCCAAACAATCACCAAATAACGGGGCACACGGCCAAACGATCACCAAATAACGGGGCACACGGCCGAACAATCGTCAAATAACGGGGCACATGGCCAAACAATCACCAAATAACGGGGCACACGGCCAAACAATCACCAAATAACTGGGCACACGGCCAAACAATCACCAAATAACGGGGCACACGGCCAAACAATCACCAAATAACTGGGCACACGGCCAAACAATCGGCAAATAACTGGGCACACGGCCGAACAATCACCAAATAACGGGGCACACGGCCGAACAATCACCAAATAACTGGGGACATGGCCAAACAATCGGCAAATAACGGGCCACACGGCCAAACAATCGGCAAATAACGGGGCACACGGCTGAACAATCACCAAATAACTGGGCACACGGCCAAACAATCGGCAAGTAACGGGGCACACGGCCAAACAATCACCAAATAACGGGGCACACGGCCAAACAATCACCAAATAACTGGGCACACGGCCAAACAATCACCAAATAACGGGGCACACGGCCAAACAATCACCAAATAACGGGGCACACGGCCAAACAATCACCAAATAACTGGGCACACGGCCAAACAATCACCAAATAACGGGGCACACGGCCAAACAATCACCAAATAACTGGGCACACGGCCGAACAATCACCAAATAACTGGGCACACGGCCGAACAATCACCAAATAACTGGGCACACGGCCAAACAATCACCAAATAACGGGGTACACGGCCAAACAATCACCAAATAACTGGGCACACGGCCAAACAATCAGCAAATAACTGGGCACACAGCCAAACAATCACCAAATAACGGGGCACACGGCCAAACAATCATAGAAACATAGAAAATAGGTGCAGGAGCAGGCCATTCGGCCCTTCTAGCCTGCACCACCATTCAATGAGTTAATGGCTGAACATTCAACTTCAGTACCCCATTCCTGCTTTCTCGCCATACCCCTTGATCCCCCGAGTAGTAAGGACTACATCTAACTCCCTTTTGAGTATATTTAGTGAATTGGCCTCAACAACTTTCTGTGGTAGAGAATTCCACAGGTTCACCACACTCTGGGTGAAGAAGTTTCTCCGCATCTCGGTCCTAAATGGCTTCCCCCTTATCCTTAGACTGTGACCTCTGGTTCTGGACTTCCCCAACATTGGGAACATTCTTCCTGCATCTAACCTGTCTAAACCCATCAGAATTTTAAATGTTTCTATGAGGTCCCCTCTCATTCTTCTGAACTCCAGTGAATACAAGCCCAGTTGATCCAGTCTTTCTTGATAGGTCAGTCCCGCCATCCCGGGAATCAGTCTGGTGAACCTTCGCTGCACTCCCTCAATAGCAAGGATGTCCTTCCTCAGGTTAGGAGACCAAAACTGTACACAATACTCCAGGTGTGGCCTCACCAATGCCCTGTACAACTGTAGCAACACCTCCCTGCCCCTGTACTCAAATCCCCTCACTATGAAGGCCAACATGCCATTTGCTTTCTTAACCGCCTGCTGTACCTGCATGCCAACCTTCAATGACTGATGTACCATGACACCCAGGTCTCTTTGCACCTCCCCTTTTCCTAATCTGTCACCATTCAGATGTCTCTCTGTCTCTCTGTTTTTACCACCAAAGTGGATAACCTCACATTTATCCACATTATACTTCATCTGCCATGCATTTGCCCACTCACCTAACCTATCCAAGTCGCTCTGCAGCCTCACAGCATCCTCCTCGCAGCTCACACTGCCACCCAACTTAGTGTCATCCGCAAATTTGGAGATACTACATTTAATCCCCTCATCTAAATCATTAATGTACAGTGTAAACAGCTGGGGCCCCAGCACAGAACCTTGCGGTACCCCACTAGTCACTGCCTGCCATTCTGAAAAGTACCCATTTACTCCTACACTTTGCTTCCTGTCTGACAACCAGTTCTCAATCCATGTCAGTACACTACCCCCAATCCCATGTGCTCTAACTTTGCACATCAATCTCTTGTGTGGGACCTTGTCGAACGCCTTCTGAAAGTCCAAATATACCACATCAACTGGTTCTCCCTTGTCCACTCTACTGGAAACATCCTCAAAAAATTCCAGAAGATTTGTCAAGCATGATTTCCCTTTCACAAATCCATGCTGACTTGGACCTATCATGTCACCTCTTTCCAAATGCACTGCTATGACATCCTTAATAATTGATTCCATCATTTTACCCACTACCGATGTCAGGCTGACCGGTCTATAATTCCCTGTTTTCTCTCTCCCTCCTTTTTTAAAAAGTGGGGTTACATTGGCTACCCTCCACTCCATAGGAACTGATCCAGAGTCAATGGAATGTTGGAAAATGACTGTCAATGCATCCACTATTTCCAAGGCCACCTCCTTAAGTACTCTGGGATGCAGTCCATCAGGCCCTGGGGATTTATCGGCCTTCAATCCCATCAATTTCCCCAACACAATTTCCCGGCTAATAAGGATTTCCCTTAGTTCCTCCTCCTTACTAGACCCCCCCGACCCCTTTTATATCCAGAAGGTTGTTTGTGTCCTCCTTCGTGAATACCGAACCAAAGTACTTGTTCAATTGGTCCGCCATTTCTTTGTTCCCCGTTATGACTTCCCCTGATTCTGACTGCAGGGGACCTACGTTTGTCTTTACTAACCTTTTTCTCTTTACATATCTATAGAAACTTTTGCAATCCGTCTTAATGTTCCCTGCAAGCTTCTTCTCATACTCCATTTTCCCTGCCCTAATCAAACCCTTTGTCCTCCTCTGCTGAGTTCTAAATTTCTCCCAGTCCCCAGGTTCGCTGCTATTTCTGGCCAATTTGTATGCCACTTCCTTGGCTTTAATACTATCCCTGATTTCCCTTGATAGCCACGGTTGAGCCACCTTCCCTTTTTTATTTTTATGCCAGACAGGAATGTACAATTGTTGTAGCTCATCCATGCGGTCTCTAAATGTCTGCCATTGCCCATCCACAGTCAACCCCTTAAGTATCATTCGCCAATCCATCTCAGCCAATTCACGCCTCATACCTTCAAAGTTAGCCTTCTTTAAGTTCTGGACCATGGTCTCTGAATTAACTGTTTCATTCTCCATCCCAATGCAGAATTCCACCATATTATGGTCACTCTTCCCCAAGGGGCCTCGCACAACGAGATTGCTAATTAATCCTCTCTCATTACATAACACCCAGTCTAAGATGGCCTCCCCCCTAGTTGGTTCCTCGACATATTGGTCTGAAAAACCATCCCTTATGCACTCCAGGAAATCATCCTCCACCGTATTGCTTCCAGTTTGGTTAGCCCAATCTATGTGCATATTAAAGTCACCCATTATAACTGCTGCACCTTTATTGCACGCACCCCTAATTGGCAAATAACTGGGCACACGGCCGAACAATCACCAAATAACTGGGCACACGGCCGAACAATCGGCAAATAACGGGGCACACGGCCGAACAATCACCAAATAACGGGGCACATGGCCGAACAATCGGCAAATAACGGGGCACACGGCCAAACGATCAAATAACGGGGCACATGGCCAAACAATCACCAAATAACGGGGCACATGGCCAAACAATCACCAAATAACGGGGCACATGGCCAAACGATCACCAAATAACTGGACACACGGCCAAACAATCGGCAAATAACTGGGCACACGGCCGAACAATCACCAAATAACGGGGCACATGGCCGAACAATCGGCAAATAACGGGGCACACGGCCGAACAATCGGCAAATAACGGGGCACACGGCCAAACGATCAAATAACGGGGCACATGGCCAAACGATCACCAAATAACGGGGCACACGGCCAAACGATCACCAAATAACGGGGCACACGGCCAAACAATCACCAAATAACGGGGCACACGGCCAAACAATCACCAAATAACGGGGCACATGGCCAAACGATCACCAAATAACGGGGCACATGGCCAAACGATCACCAAATAACGGGGCACACGGCCAAACAATCGGCAAATAACTGGGCACACGGCCAAACAATCAGCAAATAACTGGGCACATGGCCAAACGATCACCAAATAACGGGGCACATGGCCAAACAATCACCAAATAACTGGGCACACGGCCGAACAATCACCAAATAACGGGGCACACGGCCGAACAATCACCAAATAACGGGGCACACGGCCGAACAATCGGCAAATAACTGGGCACACGGCCGAACAATCGGCAAATAACTGGGCACACGGCCAAACAATCACCAAATAACGGGGCACACGGCCGAACAATCACCAAATAACTGGGCACACGGCCGAACAATCAGCAAATAACGGGGCACACGGCCAAACAATCACCAAATAACGGGGCACATGGCCAAACAATCAGCAAATAACGGGGCACACGGCCAAACAATCACCAAATAACGGGGCACACGGCCAAACAATCACCAAATAACGGGGCACACGGCCAAACAATCACCAAATAACGGGGCACACGGCCAAACAATCGGCAAATAACTGGGCACACGGCCAAACAATCACCAAATAACGGGGCACACGGCCAAACAATCACCAAATAACTGGGCACACGGCCAAACAATCACCAAATAACGGGGCACACGGCCAAACAATCACCAAATAACGGGGCACACGGCCAAACAATCACCAAATAACTGGGCACATGGCCAAACAATCACCAAATAACGGGGCACACGGCCGAACAGTCGGCAAATAACTGGGCACACAGCCAAACAATCACCAAATAACTGGGCACACGGCCAAACAATCACCAAATAACGGGGCACACGGCCAAACAATCACCAAATAACGGGGCACATGGCCAAACAATCACCAAATAACGGGGCACACGGCCAAACAATCACCAAATAACGGGGCACACGGCCAAACAATCGGCAAATAACGGGGCACACGGCCGAACAATCGGCAAATAACGGGGCACACGGCCGAACAATCACCAAATAACGGGGCACACGGCCAAACAATCACCAAATAACTGGGCACACGGCCAAACAATCACCAAATAACGGGGCACATGGCCAAACAATCACCAAATAACGGGGCACACGGCCAAACAATCACCAAATAACGGGGCACACGGCCGAACAATCGGCAAATAACGGGGCACACGGCCGAACAATCACCAAATAACGGGGCACACGGCCAAACGATCACCAAATAACGGGGCACACGGCCGAACAATCGGCAAATAATGGGGCACACGGCTGAACAATCGGCAAATAACGGGGCACACGGCCGAACAATCGGCAAATAACGGGGCACACGGCCGAACAATCACCAAATAACTGGGCACACGGCCAAACAATCACCAAATAACGGGGCACATGGCCAAACAATCACCAAATAACGGGGCACATGGCCAAACAATCACCAAATAACTGGGCACACGGCCAAACAATCACCAAATAACGGGGCACACGGCCAAACAATCACCAAATAACTGGGCACACGGCCAAACAATCACCAAATAACGGGACACACGGCCAAACAATCACCAAATAACGGGGCACACGGCCAAACAATAACCAAATAACGGGGCACATGGCCAAACAATCACCAAATAACGGGGCACACGGCCAAACAATCACCAAATAACGGGGCACACGGCCGAACAATCACCAAATAACGGGGCACACGGCCAAACAATCGGCAAATAACGGGGCACACGGCCAAACAATCACCAAATAACTGGGCACACGGCCAAACAATCACCAAATAACTGGGCACACGGCCAAACAATCGGCAAATAACGGGGCACACGGCCAAACAATCGGCAAATAACGGGGCACACGGCCGAACAATCGGCAAATAACGGGGCACACGGCCAAACAATCGGCAAATAACGGGGCACACGGCCAAACAATCGGCAAATAACGGGGCACACGGCCAAACAATCGGCAAATAACGGGGCACACGGCCAAACAATCGGCAAATAACTGGGCACACGGCCGAACAATCGGCAAATAACGGGCCACACGGCCGAACAGTCGGCAAATAACGGGGCACACGGCCGAACAATCGGCAAATTACGGGCCACACGGCCGAACAGTCGGCAAATAACGGGTCACACGGCTGGACAATTTCTCGCCCTAAGAGTTGGAAGGAAACCCAAGCGGGCACGGGAAGATAGAGGTGCGGAATCCCGGGCTACATTCCCCAAGACAGTCTCCAGAGTCAAATCACAATATAGAAGGTGGGCCTTGCCGGCCAACTGGGGATAACTGGAGGTCGGAGCAGGAGGGAGCTGAAGGTTACAAACAAGATACTCAGGACTAGCAGTCCAATTTGTATAATTGTAATCATTTGAAATATTATATAAATACATTGCTTCTAAAAAAAAGGGGGGAACAGTATAATATATGCACCGGTGAGGATGCTCACAGGCTGGTAGAGTTGTTGAGTTGTGAGTGGCTTATCCAGTCACTGAATTGAGTGTAATATCTCCAAGTTTGCAGATGACACTAAGCTGGGTGGCGGTGTGAGCTGTGAGGGGAACGCTAAGAGGCTGCAGGGTGACTTGGACAGGTTAGGTGAGTGGGCAAATTCATGGCAGATGCAGTATAATGTGGATAAATGTGAGGTTATCCACTTTGGGGGCAAAAAACACTGGGGCAGAATATTATCTGAATGGCGGCAGATTAGGAAAAGGGGAGGTGCAACGAGACCTGGGTATCATGGTTCATCAGTCATTGAAGGTTGGCCATGCAGATACAGCTGGCGGTGAAGAAGGCAAATGGTATGTTGGCCTTCATAGCGAGGGGATTTGAGTCTAGGAGCAGGGAGGTCTTACTGCAGTTTTACAGGGCCTTAGTGAGGCCTCACCTGGAATATTGTGTACAGTTTTGGTCTCCTAATCTGAGGAAGGACGTTCTTGCCATTGAGGGAGTGCAGCGAAGGTTCACCAGACTGATTCCAGGGATGGCTGGACTGACATATGAGGAGAGACTGGATCAACTGATCTTTATACACTGGAGTTCAGAAGAATGAGAGGGGATCTCCTAGAAACGTATAAGATTCTGATGGGACTAGACAGGTTAGATGCAGGAAGAATGTTCCCGATGTTGGGGAAGTCCAGAACCAGGGGACACAGTCTTAGGATAAGGGGTAGGTCATTTAGGACTGAGATGAGGAGGAACTTCTTCACTCAGAGAGTTGTTAACCTGTGGAATTCCCTGCCGTAGAGAGTTGTTGATGCCAGTTCTTTGGATATATTCAAGAGGGAGTTAGATATGGCCCTTACAGCTAAAGGGATCAAGGGGTATGGAGAGAAAGCAGGAAAGGGGTACTGAGGGAATGTTCAGCCATGATCTTATCGAATGGTGGTGCAGGCTCGAAGGGCCGAATGGCCTACTCCTGCACCTACTTTCTATGTTTCTATGTTTCCATGTCATGTGATGTTCACAAGACTCAATAAAACCCCGGCCAGTTGGGTTCGGGGGATCCACGATGGGGCAGGTGGTTGTGAGCCCGGTGGATGAACCGGTAATGTGTCGTGTGATTGTTAAACCTTTGCTAATAAACCAACTAGTTCTTAATAGCAATGTGTTGCTGTGAATTATTAAGCAAAGGACCCATGTAGCAAATACTTTACACCACTGATGTGAGGAAGCGTGATGTATTTGTTATTTTATATGATTACATGAAGTTGTGCTGATTGAACAAAGTTAATCTGATCAGAACTTTTGTCGTGTATGTTCATCAACCGTGCAATAAAGCATCCAAACCTTTCGTATCTGGCCTCAGCTCATCAAATGCTTGCTGCGCCTTCCTTCGGAGAGACCAAAGAGGCACACATAGATTCACAGAATCACAGAAGTTTACAGCACGGAGGGAGGTCATCGGCCCATTGGCCCTCCTCCCAGCTCTGGGTCCGGAGCCCTGCAGGTTACAGCACTTCAGGTGCACATCCAGGTATTGTTTAAATGTGGTGAGGTTTTCTGCCTCTACCACCCTTTCAGGCCGTGAGTTCCAGACCCCCACCACCCACTGGGTGAAGGCATTTCCCCTCAAATCCCCTCAAATCCCCTCTAAACCTCCCCCCAATTACTTTAAATCTCTGCCCCCTGGTTGTTGACCCCTCTGCCAAGGGAAACAGGTCCGTCCTATCCACTCTATCCAGGCCCCTCATAATTTTATACACCTCAATCAGCTCTCCCCTCAGCCTCCTCTGTTCCAAAGAAAACAACCCCAGCCTATCCAATCTTTCCTCATCGCTAAAATTCTACAGTCCAGGAAACATCCTGGTAAATCTCCTCTGTACCCTCTCCAGTGCAATCACATCCTTCCTGTAATGTGGTGACCAGACCTGCACACAGTACTCCAGCTGTGACCTAACAAGCATTTTATACAGCTCAAGCATAACTTTGCTGTTGTATTCTATGCCTCGACTAATAAAGGCAAGCATTCCGTATGCCTTCTTAACCATCTTATCCATCTGGACTGCTACCTTCAGGGATCTGTGGGCCTGCACTCCAAGGTCCCTCTGTTCCTCTACGCATCTGTGTCCTACCATTTATACCCTTGCTTGTGATGCCACACAGGAAAAAGTCAAAAATATGGGGTTCAGTACAATGGATGCACCCTTGGGCCACATTGATGTACAAGTAGATATGGCCCTCCTGACATCTCAGTAAGTGTACAGGTATCTCCCTGAGGGAGTGGGGACTGAGAGACTTCAGTCAGTGTACAGATATCTCCCTGAGGGAGAGGGACTGAGAGACACCAGTCAGTGTACAAATATCTCCGACTGAGAGACATCAGTCAGTGTACAAGTATCTCCCTGAGGGAGAGGGATTGAGAGACACCAGTCAGTGTACAGATATCTCCCTGAGGGAGAGGGGACTGAGAGACACCAGTCAGTGTACAGATATCTCCCTGAGAGAGAGGGACTGAGGGACACCAGTCAGTGTACAGATATCTCCCTGAGGGAGAGGGGACTGAGAGACACCAGTCAGTGTACAGACAACTCCCTGAGGGAGAGAGACTGAGAGACACCAGTCAGTGTACAGATATCTCCCTGAGGGAGAGGGACTGAGAAACACCAGTCAGTGTACAGATATCTCCCTGAGGGAGAGGGACTGAGAGACACCTGTTAGTGTACAGATATCTCCCTGAGGGAGAGGGACTGAGAGACACCAATCGGTGTACAGATATCTCCCTGAGGGAGAGGGGACTGAGAGACACCTGTTAGTGTACAGATATCTCCCTGAGGGAGAGGGACTGAGAGACACCAGTCAGTGTACAGATATCTCCCTGAGGGAGAGGGACTGAGAGACACCAGTCAATGTACAGATATCTCCCTGAGGGAGAGGGACTGAGAGACACCAGTCAGTGTACAGATATCTCCCTGAGGGAGAGGGGACTGAGAGACACCTGTTAGTGTATAGGTATCTCCCTGAGGGAGAGGGACTGAGAGACACCAGTCAGTATACAGATATCTCCCTGAGGGAGAGGGACTGAGAGACACCAGTCAGTGTACAGATATCTCCCTGAGGGAGAGGGACTGAGAGACACCAGTCAGTGTACAGATATCCTTGAGAGAGAGGGGACTGAGAGACACCAGTCAGTGTACAGATATCTCCCTGAGGGAGAGGGACTGAGAAACACCAGTCAGTGTACAGAGTAGGAGTAAACGGGTACTTTTCAGAATGGCAGGCAGTGACTAGTGGAGTGCCGCAAGGTTCTGTGCTGGGGCCCCAGCTGTTTACATTGTACATTAATGATTTAGACGAGGGGATTAAATGCAGTATCTCCAAATTTGCGGATGATACTAAGTTGGGTGGCAGTGTGAGCTGCGAGGAGGATGCTATTAGGCTGCAGAGTGACTTGGATAGGTTAGGTGAGTGGGCAAATGCATGGCAGATGAAGTATAATGTGGATAAATGTGAGGTTATCCACTTTGGTGGTAAAAACAGAGAGACAGACTATTATCTGAATGGTGACAGATTAGGAAAAGGGAAGGTGCAACGAGACCTGGGTGTCATGGTACATCAGTCATTGAAGGTTGGCATGCAGGTACAGCAGGCGGTTAAGAAAGCAAATGGCATGTTGGCCTTCATAGCGAGGGGATTTGAATACAGGGGCAGGAAGGTGTTGCTACAGTTGTACAGGGCCTTGGTGAGGCCACACCTGGAGTATTGTGTACAGTTTTGGTCTCCTAACTTGAGGAAGGACATTCTTGCTATTGAGGGAGTGCAGCGAAGGTTCACCAGACTGATTCCCGGGATGGCGGGACTGACCTATCAAGAAAGATTGGATCAATTGGGATTGTATTCACTGGAGTTCAGAAGAATGAGAGGGGACCTCATAGAAACGTTTAAAATTCTGACGGGTTTAGACAGGTTAGATGCAGAAAGAATGTTCCCAATGTTGGGGAAGTCCAGAACCAGGGGTCACAGTCTGAGGATAAGGGGTAAGCCATTTAGGACCGAGATGAGGAGAAACTTCTTCACCCAGAGAGTGGTGAACCTGTGGAATTCTCTACCACAGAAAGTAGTTGAGGCCAATTCACTAAATATATTCAAAAGGGAGTTAGATGAAGTCCTTACTACTCGGGGGATCAAGGGTTATGGCGAGAAAGCAGGAAGGGGGTACTGAAGTTTCATGTTCAGCCATGAACTCATTGAATGGCGGTGCAGGCTAGAAGGGCTGAATGGCCTGCTCCTGCACCTATTTTCTATGTTTTCTATGTTTTCTATCTCCCTGAGGGAGAGGGACTGAGAGACACCAGTCTGTGTACAGATATCTCCCTGAGGGAGAGGGACTGACATAGACCAGTCAGTGTACAGATATCTCCCTGAGGGAGAGGGACTGACATAGACCAGTCAGTGTACAGATATCTCCCTGAGGGAGAGGGGACTGAGGGACACCAGTCAGTGTACAGATATCTCCCTGAGGGAGAGGGGACTGAGAGACACCAGTCAGTGTACAGACAACTCCCTGAGGGAGAGAGACTGAGAGACACCAGTCAGTGTACAGATATCTCCCTGAGGGAGAGGGGACTGAGAATCACCAGTCAGTGTACAGATATCTCCCTGAGGGAGAGGGACTGAGAGACACCTGTTAGTGTACAGGTATCTCCCTGAGGGAGAGGGACTGAGAGACACCAATCGGTGTACAGATATCTCACTGAGGGAGAGGGGACTGAGAGACACCTGTTAGTGTACAGATATCTCCCTGAGGGAGAGGGACTGAGAGACACCAGTCAGTGTACAGATATCCTTGAGAGAGAGGGGACTGAGAGACACCAGTCAGTGTACAGATATCTCCCTGAGGGAGAGGGACTGAGAAACACCAGTCAGTGTACAGATATCTCCCTGAGGGAGAGGGACTGAGAGACACCAGTCTGTGTACAGATATCTCCCTGAGGGAGAGGGGACTGAGAGACCCCAGTCAATGTACAGATATCTCCCTGAGGGAGAGGGACTGACATAGACCAGTCAGTGTACAGATATCTCCCTGAGGGAGAGGGACTGAGAGACACCAGTCAGTGTACAGATATCTCCCTGAGGGAGAGGGACTGACATAGACCAGTCAGTGTACAGATATCTCCCTGAGGGAGAGGGACTGACATAGACCAGTCAGTGTACAGATATCTCCCTGAGGGAGAGGGGACTGAGAGACACCAGTCAGTGTACAGATATCTCCCTGAGGGAGAGGGACTGACATAGACCAGTCAGTGTACAGATATCTCCCTGAGGGAGTGGGGACTGATAGACACCAGTCAGTGTACAGATATCTCCCTGAGGGAGAGGGACTGAGAGACACCAGTCAGTGTACAGATATCTCCCTGAGGGAGAGGGACTGAGAGACACCAGTCAGTGTACAGATATCTCCCTGAGGGAAAGGGGACTGAGAGACACCAGTCAGTGTACAGATATCTCCCTGAGGGAGAGGGACTGAGAGACACAAGTCAGTGTACAGATATCTCCCTGAGGGAGAGGGACTGAGAGACACCAGTCAGTGTACAGATATCTCCCTGAGGGAAAGGGGACTGAGAGACACCAGTCAGTGTACAGATATCTCCCTGAGGGAGAGGGACTGAGAGACACCAGTCAGTGTACAGATATCTCCCTGAGGGAGAGGGGACTGAGAGACACCAGTCAGTGTACAGATATCTCCCTGAGGGAGAGGGACTGAGAGACACCAGTCAGTGTACAGATATCTCCCTGAGGGAGAGGGACTGAGAGACACCAGTCAGTGTACAGATATCTCCCTGAGGGAGAGGAACTGAGAGACACCAGTCAGTGTACAGATATCTCCCTGAGGGAGAGGGACTGAGAGACACCAGTCAGTGTACAGATACCTCCTTGAGGGAGAGGGACTGAGAGACACCAGTCAGTGTACAGATATCTCACTGAGGGAGAGGGGACTGAGAGACACCAGTCAGTGTACAGATATCTCCCTGAGGGAGAGGGACTGAGAGACACCAGTCAGTGTACA